>NC_137807.1:9642552-9692552 GCF_963383645.1 Muscardinus avellanarius | reverse complement strand
TTTGCGAGGGGAACTGGTAAGAGTAGCTTAGGGTTCCCCTCCTGAAAAACGCACATCTGTGGAGCAGAAGGGTGGGGACTGATCTGAAAGGAAGCCGGCCATCGAGCGGCCAGCACGCCAGCGTGGTAAGTACCGCGCACACCCAGTACACTTGTGCTTAGATGTTTCCCACACACCTTTGAGCTCAAAAGTTTATGATGCATTAATTTACCAACTTAGGACCGTAGAGTGTCAAGATTTCAGCAGAACTCCCCAGCACAAATCGGAGCACCCTGACTTCAGCCAGCCCTGCGGGGATCCCCGCGGACCCTTTGGTTGTTTCCATTTCCCCCTCTTTTGTATTTAGAGCGACCATTTCTGGGTTGGTTTACGCAGACTCCTCACTATTCTCTCCCAAACAAGCCTAGTGTTTGTCGGCGGGAACCCAGTCTTCCCTCATCAGTATCTGAATGATGGTTGGGATTCTCTGTTTATTGGATATTTTTTACAGTAACTTTTAATATTTATTTATTTATTTATTTATTTATTTATTTATTTATTTATTTTTGGTGGTACTGGGGTTCCTGGAAACCCTTCTACCTCCGGGCTACACTCCCAGACCTATTTTATATTTTTATTTGGAAACAGGGTCTCTGAAGCCAGCCCGTCTGGCTCCGAACCAGCGCGATCCTCCTGCCTCCGCCTCCCAAGCGCGGGGATGACAAGCGTGCCCACCGCGCCCGGCCCGCAGTAACTTTTACGCCTGTAAAAGATGCCAAGTCCGTGGCGCCGTCAGGACCGAGAGAAGTTGTAGGAAAGGAGTTGAGTAATCATCAGGGGCGTTCGCCGTCTAGATCTCATTCCTAAGGCCGCGCAGGAGCGGTGAGATCCGGCCCTGGCCCCTGCAGGTGGAACATTTCCTTCAGGCCCAAAAAAATCCCTGCCTGAGCTGGATCTTACATACAAAGCGCGGTCACAAGACCAGTAACGGTGACAATATGGATGGAGAACTCGCGCCTGGCTTTACAGGGACAGATTCATTTAGCCCTTACCTTACCGCGCCTCGGAAGATGGGCTGCTGCTGCCAGCATCGCCTTCTGCAGCTGGAGGAGCTGCTACAGACAGAGAAAGTTGAGCACCCTTGTCCAACTTCACCCACTTAATCCCGGTACTTGGGAGGCCGGGACAGGAGGATTATAAGTTCGAGGCCAGCCTCATCGACTTGGCGAGAGCTCAGCCACTCAGGGGGAGCCTGTTTCCAGATTTTAAAAAGGGGGCTGCGGGTGGAGCTAGGAGGTAGAATGCCCCTGTGTTCAATCCCCAGTACCAGAAGAAGAAGAAAAAAAATGTTTCGAATTTTGGATTTGGGGTTTTCGGATTAATTCAATGCTCAGCTTGCCCTTTTTAAAAAAGATTTAAATAAGTTTATTAAAAAGATAGAAATACAGAAAACAGAAATATAGCCCCATGCCAGAGTGGCAGGGAGGGGTGACTCGAATGAGTACACCCCCTCAGCTCGCACTTTTAAGAAAAGTAGTTCCCTTTTACGAAAAATCATGTAAGCGGCTCAGCAGATCATTTGATTTGCCCCTGAGACATCTCTTGGGTTCGTTTCTTCTTTCCTCTGGGGCAATTACTTCGACTTTCTAAAGCTTAGTTTCTTAATAGTAGCTAGAGGGAAACGGACACGCCAGTCACAAATGAACGTGTGTGGGAATTCAGCTCAGGCGCGCAGGCGAGGCTCTCGTGGACGCTCCAGCAAGTGTCGGCTGTAATCACAGCTCTGGTGGGAAGGGAGGCCGTGCCGTGCAGGCTCTGACCCGAGTCCATGCCCAGCACCGTGTGCACAAAATCCGTCCATTCTACACGCGCACACGTGTCTGCCTCTCGTTCTGGGACTCATCAGGACGTAATTTAAAATGCAGAGGTGTTAGAAGAAGCCACTTTGGGAGGTTTTATATGGGGGGGTTAGAGTATTGGGGATTGAACCCAGAGTTATTCTGCCTCCAATCTATACCCTCAGCCATTTTAATTTTGTTTGTTTTTGTTATGAAACAGGGTCCACTAGGCGGCTGAGATTCTCACTAAGTTGCTGAGGCGGGCCTCGAAACTGCAATCCTCCGGTCTCAGCCTCCCAAGCGTTGGGATTACAGGCATGCGCCACCACGCCCGGCTCACTTTGGACCTTCCTCCAGTGTTCGGAGCCGTGTGATCTAGGGTGAATCACTACTTAAACCCGGAGCTCCCGTTTCACTCAGCGCCATAATGTGGACGATCATGAAAGATCCCTCTCGCCTGGTTGTTGTTGTTATTATTATTATTATTATTATTATTATTAATTATTTTGGTACTGGGGGTGGAACCCAGAGGCTTTCTACCTCCGGTCTATACTCCCAGACCTATTTTATACTTTATTTGGAAACAGGGTCTCACTAAGTTGCTGAGAGCCTCACTTAGTAGCTGAGGCTGGCTTCGAACCCATGCGATCCTCCTGTCTCAGCCTCCCAAGCCCGGGGATGACAAGCGTGCGCCACCACACGCGGCTTTTGTCTGGTTGTTAAGCAACATAAATAGGCACCACAACTAAAGCCCGAGGCGGTTCCCAGGCTCAAAGCCCCCTGGGCAGTTTTAGTAACACATTCAGGGTCTCCTGCATACTTCTGTCAGGGAACGTGGGCGCCATATTGCCTTTTCTTGGGGATCCCACAAAGCACCGGGCAAGGAGTTGCTGCTCTGCGTCTCTAGTATTATATAGAGATGAGGGATGGACGGAGCGGGCCCCTGGGAACGAGAAGGCCAGGGCTGGAAGGACACGCTCTGCTCTCCATCCACGCTGTCTCCCTTCTGTCTCTGCCCCCACCCCCTCACGCCGACTCCCCAGCCTGCCAGGGCGCTGCGAGCACACCACCGGGGTTAGCAGGAGGTACAAACTGAATTAGATGTTAAATCAATTTGGCCTTCCTCCCCGGGGGCTGCGCGGGCGGCTTCCACATGAATAATGATTCGTCTGAGGCAGCAAACTGGATTATTTGAACAAAAAGGGGGAAAAACAAGTGATGTTCATTTTTTAATAATGACTTCTGCATCCAGTCTCCGGGCTTCACTAAGAGGGGAGGGGAGCGGCGGCGTGCCGGAGGACCCGGGACAATGACCGGCCCTTTCCTCTTGGACTGGAGTAGGGGCTGCTGGCTGCATCTGGCCTCTGCGTGTTGGGGTACAGCCTAAGAGCTCAGAATGGCCCTCTGTGATCAAATCATTGAAAACAATGGAAAAGAATGCTGCTTTTTGTGTGGTACTGGGGATGGAACCCAGGGGCATTCTACCTCCGAGCTACGCCCCCAGCCCTATATTTTATTCTTTATTTTGAAACAGGGTCTCACTGAGTTGCAGAGGGCCTCACTAAGTAGCTGAGGCTGTCCGCGAACCGCGATCCTCCGGTCTCAGCCTCCCAAGACCTGGGATCCCAGGCGTGCACCACTGTGCTGGCCCACCCGATCATCTCCCCAGTGGAGGCTCTCGGGGGTCTTCCTTGCCCTCTGTGGAGGGAGGGGACCGCAGGGATGACCCTCGGGGAGTGAAGGGCATGGGAGAAGCTGCTCCCAGAGGCAGGATGAGCCTGCGAGACCAGGCTCCCTGTGCAGCCACCACTGCACAGACCGTGCCTTGAATCCCAGCCACGTCCTTGGGCTGAGACGCCCAGCCTCCTCCATGGATGCTCAGATGTTCCACCAGCCGGCAGCAGAAGCAGGGACCCAGGGAGGCTGCAGAACAGAGCCCCTTCTTAGACCCCTGCACAGCACTCCCCACCGCCAGCCTAAGAAGACAGACAACTCCTCCTCCTGCGGCCTCGCCCCAGATGTCTGATCCCCAAGAAGCCCTCCCACTGAAGCTCCCAGCCCCTTTACCAGTCCATAGGAACTGGGCATTTGTTTTTTTGGTGGTACTGGGGTTCCTGGAAACTCTTCTACCTCCAGGCTATGCTCCCAGACCTATTTTTTATTTTTGGAAAAAGGGTCTCTTAAGCCAGCGCGGCTGGCTTCGAACTTGCGCGATCCTCCTGTCTCCGCCTCCCAAGCGCGGGGATGACAAGCGTGCGCCACCACGCCCGCCTTGGGCATTTGTTTTATGACAGGAGTTCTTCCTCCACTACGTCTTGCCCCAGCCTCCTACCCTGCAATGTTGGTGTTGGTTCAATTGTGTGTGTGTGTGTGTGTGTGTGTGTGTGTGTGTGTGTGTGTGTGTGAGAGAGAGAGAGAGAGAGAGAGAGAGAGAGAGAGAGAGAGGGACTGGGGATTGAACCCAGGGGTATTATTTCTCTGAGCTACATCCCCAGCCCTGTTTTATTTTTATGTTTTCATTTGGAAATAGGGTTTTCCTAAGTTGTGCAGAGGCTCACTAAGTTGCCGAGGCTGGCCTTGGACCCGCGACCTTCCTGTCTCAGCCTCCCAAGTACTGGGATCTCAGGAGTGCATCACCATACCTGGCCACAACTATAATATTCTGAGGCCACTTTCTTTTCCTAAACAAACTCTGCCAAGAATTTTGCCACTAAGTGGAGAAAATACTTCATTCCCAGGTCAGAAACGCCAGCTTAGGCCTGATGGCTTGATTGGATTCCATGCAGGGGTGAGGGGCGGGGGGAAAAACTGTGTCCCACCCCACCTGTCTGATCAAACGCACGCTGGGTCTGAGAGTATCTCTTCTGCCGTTTGGGGATTAAAGCTTTCCACAGCTCTTCTGCCTGCAGTGTCTCCATCTCATCCCCAGACGGTACTCCCCATAAATCAGGCTGTGGAGGACAGTCAAGGTCATGAATCTCCTTAAACTTCACCCCGTGTTGGCCCCCCTTCTCCAACCATCGCCACCTGGGGCCGTGACCCAGGAGTGAGTGTCCCAGAGGACCCGGGGGCGGCGGACCCATCCCTCTCTGACGCTCCGCAGCCCTGCTGACTTCTCAGCTGGCACTTCAGAGGAATGACGGGTGCTTATTGGGCAGCTATTTAGTGTCAGGCACAGGACCAAGTGCTTGGCAAAAGTCGCAGCCATCTTACCAGATAGCTGCTGCTGTCAATCCCCTTCTACAGGCGAGGAACCCAGATTTAGAACACTAAACAAAGAATGCTGGAGCTGGCTGTGGCTTCCTGAAGGCTGTGAGTTCACAAGTCCCTTCTTCCCTTCCCTTCTCTCCCTTTCTCCTTCCCTATAGAGACTCGATAGATAATGAGAGACAGGTTAGGTACCATCTTTCCCTGCTTGAAGCCCACATTGCAGTCATGCCCCTATCCTCAGTTCACCCCTTCTCATGCAGTTCTGTGACTTGTAATTCTCTGGGATCCAGACCTAATAATACATGGTCTGGATATAAAAATAATACTAAGCCAAGCTGAGAGGCCCGTGCCTATAACCACAGCACTTGGGAGGTTGAGACCGGAGGATTGCAAGTTCAAGGCCAGCCTCAGCAACTTAGTAAGGCTCTATTTCAAAATAAAAATAAAATAGGGATGGGGTGTAGCTCAGAGGTAGAATGCCTCTGGGTTCACACTTCATTAATACACACAAGTACACACACATACGCACACACACGTTCATTTACCAGTCTCTTGACACAGAGTTAGTGAGTTTGCATCTATAAAATGCATAATGGTTTCTGTTCTGTAAGAACTAATCCTTGTTTTGTGTGTTTATTTAGGAACAAGTCTCTCTCAGGCTTGCATTGGGGGGGATATCAGAGGGTCCTGGGAACTTTAATTTCTCATTCTCTTTCAACACCACTCAATGTTAGACTAATCCCTTTGCACGATTCACGGGACTGTCCACCTCGCTCTGGCCTGGCTGAGTTAGAGGCCCCCAAAGTGCTTCCCCAGGAAAGAGAGGCAGCGTTTGAACGGAAGGCTGCTTCTCTACAAGGGCAAAGGGTTGTCTCTGCTCCCCTCGGGGTGGTCTTGCCCATGAGCATCCAGGCAGGAAGGGTAGAATGCTCCAGCTGGGATTATTTGGGGAGAATTTCATGAGGAGTCCCTGCAGAGACTGCCAAGGTGCAGGAGAAATGGCTAAACGTGGGCAGAATCCCTCTGGGTCGTTAGGAAGGAGAAGACAGGACCAAGCTCAGCTCTGAAGGGGCCAAAGGAGGGAAGAGAGACAAGACCTGGAGTCAGCTGGCTGTGTGGAGGATCAACCAGCAGAAACAGCCCTGCCATGTGGTGCATTGGCAAAGGACCTGTGGGTGCAAACACAGACATCTTGCAGACCGTCAGTGTCCATGTCTTATTAATGAAGATAGTAGCTTCAAACCCTTTTGTCTCAGCAGCAAAACCCCTTCTGGCCAACGTGTGATATATACAATAGCAAAATATAGAACTTATGTAATTAGTAGCTGTCTTGGTCACCAATCTCGCTGCTATGAACCCAAAGGCCTGACCACAACACTTAGAGGGAGGAAGATGTATGTGCTCACAGTTTTTGGAGATTTCAGGTTCAGTCCATGTGAGGCCGGGTCTGCAGAGCTCAGGAACAGAGAGAGGGGACGAGCCAGGCTTTGCTCTCACATCACGAAGGCTGGAAGCAACAGAGCCAGCCAGCAAGCGGGAGAAACAAGCATAATCCCTAAGGCCACAATCCCAGGAACCCACTTTCCCCTGCCCCCTGTCTAAGTGATCACTCAGTACATCCATTACAATGAGTTTATCTACTGTGACTTAACTATATCAATGAGAAATTCTGTATCTGGCGATAACATTAGCCCTGCTTCAAGTCCAGGTGGAAGTCCAAAGTACCACTTTATTAGTATCTCCCTTGCCTCTTGGGGCAAAGTTCCAAAGAGTACCAGTGTTCTCCTGGGTGTTAACTCAGTATTCCAAGGTCATCTGAGAATTCACAGCAAAATAGTCCTTCCCTTCCCCTTGCCAAAGTGTCCGGCATCCCCACCTCATCCCCCGATGTTGAGGTCAAGTTCACATCGCCCAACTATCACCTTATCTAATGGTGTGGTCAATGATAAAGTTTGGACCAGAAGCCTATAGCCAGCTTAGACTCTAATACCACCAAAAGGCCACCTGATATGTTGTGCTGGGCTGGGGACGGCCATTCCCCCTACATCTCTCTTCTCTTCTTTCCTGTTTCCCGTTGACTTTTCTCTCCTCTTCTCTCTCTCTATACAAGTATGTGTATTAGAACTCACATCTTCACCAGGTGTGGTGGCCCATGTCTGAAATCCCAGGATTTGAGAGGCTGGGACAGGAGGATCACAGGTTCAAGGAAACCATTGCCAATGTAGTGAGGCACTCAGCAACCTAGTGAGACCCTGTTTTAAAAAAAAATCATTTTAAATAAAAGTCTGGCGTGTAGCTCAGAGGTAGAATGCCCCTGGGTTTAACCTTTAATGCCTCTCTGTCTCATACATACACAATTCACATCCTTTTTCTTACACACACACACGCACACACACACACACGCGCGCACACACTTCACATCCTCCTCCTTCTCTGGCTGCCCTATGACTAATTTCTGGCTTAAACTGTCCTACATACTTTAACCTCATGGTTAAGCGCGTGGACATTGGCGTCAGAGTAACTTGGTTATAAGAAGGAAATAAGATAATGCGTGTAGAATACCCGGCCGGGTTGCTGGCAAGCGGTGGATATTCAAAGTGATTCTGCCTTCTTTCTTTCCAAAGTGTAACACACTGACTGCCTCAGGATTCTTCCTCCAGGCGTGCTCGGGTTGCTGTGGGACTCTCAAGTCTGGAGCTGCCAGGCGATGGGTCCTTCCATGACCGTAAAGAAACGAGCACAATAAATGAACCGGCTGGATCCATAAATACCAGGACCAACCAAGAGACAGGCCTTCCTTCCAGCCTGCTAGCGGAGGAGGCAGCTCGGGGTGCAAAAACTGCTGTGAGATCCAGCGCAGGCAACTTCCCTTCTCCCCGGAGGGATCAGAGCAGATGTCCAGGTGTTAGGTCTTAAGAATGACTAAGTGTGTTAAACTTACATCACAGCCAAGAGAACATTCCAGGCAGGGAAGCAGCCTGCATGCCGATGTAGGAGCCTCCCGGGGCTCAGAGGTGGGTGGAGAAATATGGCAGGGTGCCATGAGCTCATGCATTCACTCAAAAACCAACCGAGCTGGGCGTGGTGGCGTATGCTTGTAATCCCAGTATTTGGATGGCTGAGACAGAGGGATCTCAGGTTCACAGCCAGCCTCAGCAACTTAGGCCCTCTGCAACTTAGACCCTGTTTCAAAAAAAAAAACAAAATAGGGCTGGGGAGATATGGCTCAAAGGTAGAATGCCCCTGGGTTCAACACCCAGTGCTGCGCGCACACACACACACACACACACACACACACACACACACACACACAAATTAAATAAATAAGTAAATAAACAACCATGTCTTCAACAATGGCTCTGTACTAAGCACAGTTATCCTGACTGAGTGTATTTTGCTGGATGAACCAGTGTGCCATTAATGCTCTGGGCTCTATCTGGCATTGACGGACATCCCACAGTTTCCAGCTGGTTGGGGTAGTAGGCAGATTAATGGCCCCGAAGATGCCCAGGACCTAATCTTCTAGATAGGTCATGTGGCAATGGCGCACTACATTTGCAGATGGAACTGAGTTTGCCAACCCTAGAGCAGGGAGAATATTCTGGGTTCCCCAGGTAGACCCCACATAATCGCAGCGCCCCTTGCAAGTGGAAGAGAGAGGCGGAGAAGGAGAGGTCCAGAGGAAAGTCAGAGAGACACCTCTGCTGGCTTTGAAGATGGGACAAGATGGTTCCAGGGAACGTGCATGCATCTAGACGTTGGGAAGGGCCGAGAACACGTTCTCTCCTCAAGCTTCCCGGGGGACTCAGCCTGGCAGCAATCCCAGCTCAACAACACTGAGACCTAGACTGGAATTCTGAATGAGAAAAATTGCAAGAAAACGGAGAATTGTGTTGAGTGAGCCACTGAACGTACAGTAATAGGTTTTGGCAGCGACAGCAAACTCCTGCAGGCAGAGAAGCTAGGTAGGTGCTGCACACGCATGGTGTTATAGTTAGACATCAGATGTCCCCTAAAGAGCTCATTTATTAATGTTTGGGCTGATGTAATTCATGAGGGCTGTAATCCCATTATGATGGATTGGAGGCCTACGCTGGTAGGGTGTGGCATCCCTGGGGGTGCAGCCATGGGGATTATATATGGTCCTTCCTCCTCCAGCTCCTGCTCTTACTTTGGCCTCCATCATGTGAGGAGCACAGCCCGTGTGTGCTCTCCCCCATCCTGCTTCTGGACGCCATGCGCCCAGATCCGTGGTCCCCGGCCTCACGTGGACCGAACCCCAAATTGTACGAAAATAAATCTTCTTTCCTGTAAGTTACGTGGTCAATCTTTGAGACAAGAATGCTGATGGGAACACATGGGCAGAGGAGAAACCCAGGTTAGGTACAGAGGTCAGGTAAAGCCTCTCCAGAAAGCAATATTGGTGCCATGACCCAACTGACGTGGTTCAGAAAGCCACGTTGACATTTGGAGGAAGGGTCTTTGAGAAAGAGGGAACAGGGTGTTTGATGGCTAGAGCTGGGCTGTGTCTAGTCTGGAGTGTTCAAGGAGCAGTAAGGAATCCACCCTGGTGAGAACAGAGGCAGGAGAAGATACCAGAGTACCCACGGGGCACCCTGATGGGGAAAAACCTTGACTTCTGTTGTGGTCCCCACGGACACTATTGTAAAGCTTCGCGCACAAGAAAGAGGCACTGCGATTTCTCCATGCACAGAGCCCCTGTGTCTCAGATGACATTCTCACAGCTATATCAAGAACAACCAACCACGTGACTCAGAGGAAGGAGGATTTATCTGCTTACAGATTTTGGAAGTTCCAGAATTCAGTCCACGTGAGGCTGGGTCTGCGGAGCTCAGAAGCAGAAAGCTAGGGGTCAAGGCTCTGCTCTCACCTCACGGAGGCTGCAAGCAAGAGAGATCAAAGAAGGGTATTCAAAGACCCAAGCACAGTCCCCACGACCAGACTCCTGAGACCCCTCTCCTCCACAGCGACCAAGCCCTGCCTCCAGCGTGGCTGCCCGCTCTCCATGAGGTCTTGGGGGCCATGCTAGTTCCCAACCATTACACTTTCTGGCTGTTGTAATGGAAGCAGACAGGGACACGCAGGTCACAGTCTGAGGCTATTACAAATAAGACGGGCAAGAGATGAGAGTGGAGTGGCTTGGGCCGAATTGGAGCCCCGGAGGTTGTGAGAGTCATCAGGAACCACGTGGGTGTTGGTGTGAGCGATATGAAGGTGTTAAGGCGGCAGAAGCCGAGCCCCACTCCTTCTCCCTGACCTGGACAATGACACGCCTCTCAAAACATCCTCGATGACTTTCCATAGGCGAGTTCACCTTTATCATTGCCCCCCAGCCTCAGCAAGGCTTTCCACCTGAGGATGTGCTCGGAGCCTTCGAGATGGCCGCCCCGTAGGGACCACGGTGTCAGCGGGTTGAGGGGGATGGCCAATTCACGCGGTCACTCAGCCGCTGCCCGCTGTTCCTCGGCGGTCTGATTTTCCCATGTCGTTCAAGGCTCGTGTATTTATAACCCTCCCAGCTTGCTGCTCAGCATCTTTGAAGGATTCGGGGCTGTCTGCGCCCCACACTACGGGGAGAGACGTCAGGAAGATGCATTAAGAAGAATCAGCAGGAGGCGCGGGCGGGTACCGCTGCCCGGGCTCCCTACCGCTTAATTATTTATCGCTCATAATTTCCAGCAAATCGCTGGCTGTTTATTGGTGATCATTCATTATTGAAGCGTTTCCTAGGGCCGGGGCCAGGTTTTCGGGAGCTAGTGCCGGGGCGGACTCGTGAAAGCTGTTAGGCAATCCCCGGGGAGCACGGGGTCTCCGGAGTGGCTGGGCATCCGCGGAGGATACACCTTTTAATTGTTGGCTTCTGTGGGAGCCTGGGATTGGTAGGGATCCAGCGTGCGGTTTAGCATTGATAATTGACGATCCTGGTGCTATGGGTGTGTGTGCGTGTGTGAGAAGTTGCCTCGTCTATGGGGATGCCTCTGGTCCCCCCCAATGTGAGCTTAGTACTGTTCCGGGGAGCTTGGTGTTCCTCCATTGGCTCCCGTGCCATTGGGTTATAGGCGACGCCAAGTAGAATGTCGATGTTTACAACTCTCTCTGGGCTGACAGTTCAGCCACTAAGTCCAAAAAACAAGCACAGTTACAGGCCAGTATTTTCCTCAGAGGGTCTTCTGGTATCTTCATAGACAAATACTGCTCTCTGTCCAGAAAACTGAGATTCAGCCTCCATGCCTCTTGCTGTTCTTTTCTTCCCCTGCGATCTAATTTTTGTTCTCCAACCCCATCAGCGAATCCTCTTCATTTTGCCTTTTATTTTTTAAATTAAATTAAATTTAATTAATTAATTTATTTATTTTTGTGATGCTGGGGTTCCTGGAAGCCCTTCTACCTCCGGGCTACACTCCCAGACCTATTTTTATTTTTGGAAACAGGGTCTCTTAAGCCAGAGCGGCTGGCTTCGAACCTGCGCGATCCTCCTGTCTCCGCCTCCCAAGCGCGGGGATTACAAGCGTGCGCCACCACGCTCGGCTGGTCCTGTTTTTCTTTGCCATCAGCCTCCATCCCTGGATTATCGACTCTAAGCATCGTCGCCAGTACCTCACATAAAGCTCAGCACGCAGACAAGAAATAATAAGGCTGGGGGTGTAGCTCAGAGGTAGAATGTCCCTGGGCTCAGTCCCCACTAACACACACACACACACACACACACACACACACTTAATTACATTGACACAGCTGTGTTGACCCATCTCTAAAACAAACATAAGCCCTCACTCCTAAGAGCCTCCCACACCTCAAGGTCCAGGAACATTATGAAGGTCCAAGTCATCTCCCCTCTTGTGATAGGAGATGTTCACCAGCCTTACTAGTCCATGCCAGACAGAATCGATGGGGCTTGGGGAGACCTGATTGCGGATGTCCGAGAAAGTCCAAGAGTAATCAACTCCCTGGAGTATCTTCATTGTTTAAGAGATCATTCTCACGACTATCTAATTTAATGAAAAACACAAGGTCCATTAGCCAAATTGCCGGGTTAGGTCAGCTAAAGGCCTTCTTCTCTCTGATGTCGCCCACGTTTACGTGAGAACTGGTAGGTCGACGGCAAAGGCTCACGTCTCCGCACATTGCTGTGTCTGGGTTCGGTTACACACTCTATAGCAGATGAGAAAATGCCAGTGGAGATCCAGACACGGCTCTGTTCATCAATAAATAATAGAGCTTTATTCTGGATCAGAAAATATATAACTTCCCCCACCCTCAAAACTTAGCATTGCTAGCTGATGGGCAGAGAGAATGCAAATTCAGGATTAAGCACATTATTTTGTTTTCCAATTCCTTGGTCTTTACTCATTGACCGGAACCCTGCTGACTCTCCACTTAATCATAAGAGACCTTTCAGGGGACCCCTGTCCCAGCTCCGGGGAGTCCAAGGAAAGCCCCTTCTGCCTTGAGAAATCACCAGCCACATAAAAGGAAACAAGCGTTCCAGACATTTCCAAATGTACACAAATACGTGAGCCACCGGGGAGCCCGGGTTGGCGCGGGTTTGGCTGACCACCATGAAGGCTCGGGGTCCCAGCCCCACGTGAACACTGGGTCCCCATCTTCCTCTGCAGTATCCCAGCATTTCAGACGTGGCCCCTTCCCACATGTCCGACACGCTCGGGAAGTTGGTTCGTGCTGCGTGTGACTCAGCGACCCCCTCTGTCCACCCTAAGGCAAGTGGCGTGGGCTGAGGCCAGGGCCCGGGATTCCCGGAGGGACCGGGGCCATCGAAAAGCCTCACCCGCCCTCCTCCAGGGTCTCTTGGAGTTCACTGCCATGACTCAGAAAGCCCAGGGCATGGGCCAGAGAGCCGATGGGGAAACGGGCGGGCTCGTGGGGCGGACCTGCCGTCCGAGGTCTTATCCTGCTCTGCTGTGGTCCTGCCCGGGTACCTTCTTCGCCCCCTCCTTCATCCAGCCATCACTTCTTAACTTGGTCCTTTATTTCAACCTTTCAGTGGCCCCATCCCGACTCCATGTGACCTGGATGCAGGAACCAGACTCCTGGGCTTTGGATTGACTCACGAGCTGCAAGATGGAGCGATGTCAACTCTAAGCTCAGATCTAAGCTAACGGGGAGGGAGCTGACTGCCGAAGGGTGTGGGGAGAAGAGTCTGCAAGCTGTGTCAAAGAGGATCCCCCCAAACAAAACACGAACGGATGAGCATCTAGGGATACAGAGGGAGGGAGGGGCGTGCTGCAAAGCTAAGTGGTAATGAGTCCCCCCCGGGGGGGGGCTTCTTTTGATGGTCATCATTCTTTCAATTTCTCTGTATTTGAAAACGTCTCATGATAAAATTTTGAGGGGAAGAAAAAAAAAACACCTAAACTAAGCCCGTATGCACCTTTGCTTCTCAGGGACCTGAGCCCATCTGTGGTTTCTACCCTTTAGAGTTATTTACTATTAAATATTCAAAGCTAATAATGAGTAGGCTGGACCCTTCCTAGGGTTTTTATAAAGGCAATCTTCTCATCACGGAGATAGTCTGCAAAAATATGTGTCTAGTAAAAGAAGGATGGGGCTGGACCTTGGGTAAAAGAAAAAAGTCAAGGAAAAAACAAAAACAAAAACAAACAGATTTTAACCACATCCTGAAGGTCTTCTACGGCCTGCATGAGAACGCGGCTTCCTTACCTCGGCAGTAGGGAGCCACGGAAGCTTCAGCACAGGAGAGGGACATAAAGAGTGTCGCGTCTCAGCATCAACAGCCTCCGGGACGCGTGCGGTGCAAATGACTTGGCAGATTTCTCCCTCCACCACGTTTCTCTCTCTTCTCTGAGCCACATAACCTTGTCACTCACAAGAAAAGGGCTATTAAAAATGTATTTTATTGATTAGCCTTGGGCTACAAAACCCTGTTGTAAGGAGAAAACTTTTCCCGGCCGAGCGTGGGCCTGCAGGGTCGCGGGACCTGCCTCTTCCCTGCGGAGAACTGGCGGTGGCGCCCGGGGATCACCTGGGGGGACCTTCTCCCCGGAGAGCTCGGGAGGGAGACGGGCCCTGCCTTAGCCCCCATGCCATGGGGAGGAAGGCTGTCTCCTGGCCTCAGTATTTAACAGGAGGTTGCCCGGTGTCCTCCGGGGGACCAGGCCTCGGGAGCTGATGTTTATAGAGAGGGAGAGAGCGGTGAAGACCAGGAGATACACAGTCAAACAAACCCAACCAAACAACCTTAATCCCACCCCCGCTCGCGGGGCCGGCGTGCAGCGCGTGATTTATGGCTTCACTTGCAGAAGGGAGAAAAAAAAATGTTTTAAGAGGGGCTGTTACTAAAAGAAGGTGCATGGCTTGGGCTTCCTTTGAAACCAGAAACCCCCTCCCTCTGCCCTGCCGACTCCTGAGCCCAGGCAGAAAGAATGCTCGGAGGCGTACACTTTTAACCTTCCTCCCGGCCCCAAGAAAGGGCTCTGCGAGGTCTCCTAGCGGACTCGTCTCATGGGAGAAGGGAGTCTCCGGAACCGTGGCCGGCATTTGCATTCAGGAAGCCGGGGAGGCGGGCGCGCACGTGTGCGGGGGCACACGCGTGTGTGCCTGTGTGTAGGTGTGCAAGTGATTCCCAAGGGTGAACGGCAAGTTTTGAGCACCTAGTGCCGTCCTGGAACTTGAGACTCAGTCAGCTCCTTTATTCTGGTGCATTTTCTGCAGATGAGGCCCTGGAGAGGCGTTGAAGTCATGGCTGATAGGAAGCCGCTGGAGGAGGGAGAGCGGCCTGGGCTGAGAGCAGGGTCCCCGAGGAGAGACGGGGCTCCGTGCAGAGATTGATGAAGAGAAGCAGGGTGCCGGCTCCTAGGAAGGGCGCTGTGACCACGCTGGGCCGCGTTGGCGAGGCCCAGTGCTCTGTGTTAGGAAACAGGTAATCCCACGGGGACAAGTGTTGGCTGTTGACTTGAGCGAGTCTAAAATAACGATGGTATCGTATCAGCATGGTTGCCAAAAAAAAAAAAAAGGAAAAAATGAAAAAAGAAAACAGTTTATTTAGGAACAACTAGATAAAAACTTTTTTTTTTTTTTTTTTTTTTTTTTTTTTGGTGGTACTGGGGTTCCTGGAAGCCCTTCTACCTCCAGGCTACACTCCCAGACCTATTTTATACTTTTTTATTTGGAAACAGGGTCTCTTAAGCCAGCGCGGCTGCCTCTGAACCTGCGCGATCCTCCTGTCTCCGCCTCCCAAGCGCGGGGATTACAAGCGTGCCCACCGCGCCTGGCCAACAATGGGCATTTTCAATATCTCTAAGTGGGGGATTGTTAGAGATTGGGTCTTTGTTCGCATATATTTGAACACACACTGTTTCTGGGGAGCAGCTCCTGGGTGTAGTTCTCACACTTTGGGAATTAAGACACTAAAATTAGCCACTATTTATGTGGAAAGAGGCTGGGCATTCCCTGGAGCTGCTGAGCGCGCTGAGACTGCCGTGAGGGGGAGGCAGGGCGCACTCGCGGCCGCTGGGCCTCGCACAGGGGACGCGGGCCTGCAGGTCACCCCGGGTGAGTCGGGGGCTCCCAAGTGCTGGGGCACACAGGCGGCAGACAGGACTCCCAGGGAAAGCCAGGCCTTCCGAGTTAGCTCGAGACTACGGCGTAGTTATCCAACAAACAGAATCCATTGCCCTGCCCTCGTACACGCTACTCGTGATTATAAACGTCATGACCTGTAGTTATTGTTATTATTATTATTGTTATTATTATTATTATTATTATTATTATTATTATTATGGCAGTTTTAGGAATTGAACTCAGGGGCATTCTACCTCCGAGCTAAACCCCCAGCCCCAATTTTTATTTTTTATTTGGAAACAGCAGGGTCTCACTGAGTTGCAGAGGGCCTAAGTAGCTGAGGCTGGCCACGAACCTGCGATCCTCGTGTCTCAACCTCCCAAGAACCGGATGACAACCTGCGCCACCACGCCCGGCTTAGAATCATTCTAAATTTTTAATTCAAGGACAAAACTTCCCAAAGCATCTTTGTCAAGAATTAGTTCCTTTTTTTCCCCCTACTAATGGAAAGTCTATGGGCAAGATGAGTTGGCATGGATGAGTAATCTAAATATACTTAGAGATGTCCAAAATACATTAGCCGAGCAAGGCCCTGATAAGTCTTGCTGTAGAGAAATTAACTGAGTATTTTCCAAGTATGTCCTGTATGTGACCTACCTCTCTTTCTCTCTTTCTCTCTTTCTCCCTTCCTTCCTTCTTTCCTTCCTTCCTTCCTTCCTTCCTTCCTTCCTTCCTTCCTTCCTCTTTCCCTTTTCTTTTCTTTTTTTTTCTTTTCTCTCTTTGATACTGGGGATTAACCCAGAGGTATTCTACCTCCAAGCTACACCCCTAGAGCTTTTCATTTGTTTATAAAAAACGGTGCCGAAGCTGGCCTCAAAACTGCGCTCCTCCTGTCTCAGCCTCTCAAGTGCTGGGTTGACGGGTGCGCGTCACCGTGCCCAGCTGGAAATTTCCTTTTTCTTGTATACCACCACCACCGCTGCCGGCTACTTATCAAGCATGCTAGAAAAATCAGCATTCTGCAGAGCACATTTTGAAGGGAAAACCTAAAACGACTCTAGGTGACTGACGTTGAGTCTGTATTCAAGGAGGCCAGAGTCGGAGCTCATACGCAGCAGTCGGTCGTCCCACAGTGGAAACCGAGCGCGTATGGGCTGCAGCCCGAGAGGTGTTCCGGGGAGCTCGGAGGCGCCTGCTCCCTGTCCTCATGGTCCCCTTGGCAACACCTCAAAATAGCACCCTTAATCCTCTGCTCCTGACTCAGGCCCGGGGAGCAGCGGCCGGTGAGTCAGCCTTTCGCAGCCTGTTGAAATGGTTGACTTTGCCGCCTGCCCTCTTCCCCGCCGGCCTCGGGGCCTCGGGGCCGTGATCCTCTCCCAACAGCCGGGCTGCGAGCGCTCAGACGACTCGCCAGGCCCCTGCCACCCTCGGGCGCTACCCCAAGATGGACACAGGTTGGCCGGACCACGTGGGCAATTCCTCCGCATTGCCCGGCCCCGGCCTCCGGGCTGCTGGTCAGCTGGCTCTGTCCATGAGACCTTCCCTTCCTGTGCCAACCCCGAAGCTAGCAGTTCAACACCAGCATGGCCGCCGGTCACTCTAGATCACAATGCTATGCGTCCAGCTTCCTCCTTGTCCCTCCTCCCTCTTTTTTTGTCCGGGGGATGGGGGGCATTCTATTTCTGAGCTACGCCTCCAGCTTTATTTTATCTTATTTTTTCATTTTGAAACAAGGTCTCACTAAGTTGCTGAAGCTGGCCTCGAACCCACGATCCTCCTGCCTCAGCCTCCCAAGTCCTGGGATGAGATGTGCGCCGCCGTGCCTGGCTTCACGGTACCTCTTTCCTCTCCTCTGTCACTCCTGGTCAAGTCCCGGGGCTCAGAGACGTTGGGGTCCGGACTCCGCCCCGAAGGCTTTCGGCAGCAACTAGTCAAGCATCCTCATTCTCAGCAAAACGGAAACCCCGCCTCTTGCTAGTTAATAACCAAGGACCATCAGTAGATGGAGAGCCGGGGAGGAATGGGGGAACAGTATTGAGTCGGTGTGCGACTGTTCTGTGGCGTGTGTGTATTCGATGGCAAACTGGGGACTGGACAACTGGACGTTCTCCGTTTTTCTTTCCCGTCTACTGATCCATTTACTCAAGCCAGTGTGTGTCGGTCCAGGCTCCGTGGTGGAGAAGCATAGACGGCTTTTGTTTTGTTCTTAACTCTGTGCCAGATTCAGCATCTGACATGTGGTAGGTGCTCAACAAATATATATATATATATATATATATATATATATATATAATTTATATATTTATATATAAATATTTATATAAATATATAAATATATTGATATATTTATATAAATATATAAATATATTGATGTATTTATATAAATATATAAATATATAAATATATCTATATATTTATATAAATATAAATTAATATATTAATATATAGTATATATTTATATAAATATATAAAATATAAATATATATTTATATAAATATATAAATATGTATATATTTTTTGCGGGTCTGGGGATGGAACCCAGGGGCATTCTACCTCCGATCTACACCCCCTGCCCTATTTTTTATTCTTTATTTTGAAACCGGGTCTCACTGAGTTGCAGAGGGCCTCACTAAGTAGCTGAGGCTGTCCGCGAACCGCGATCCTCCGGTCTCAGCCTCCCGAATGCTGGGATGACCAGCGTGCGCCGCCACGCCCGGCCCCTCCACCAATATCCTCTGAATGAACCCAGCCCGCCGTGGGTAGCATCCAAGATGGCCATGCGTTGCCTGACGCCTTTTGGTTCCGAGGTCAAGTTTTCCTGAGGTTAAGCTTTTCCTTCTTCTCCCCAAATCTGGGCTCTACGACCAATCAACAGATCACAGTAGTAGTTGGGCTTCATACGTGACAGCCGGAGGTCTGAGAAACTCGGGAAAAAAATATGCCGCAGAGTTTCTTACGACTTGTGTTTGGAGGCCCAGGGAAATTATTTTCACTGAATTCTATGGGTCAAGTGAATCCAGACTGGGGGGCACTGGGGGCTTAGGCTCTGCCTCCCCATAATGCACCTGGCCTGAGCCCTTACCCCTCCCCCGGCCCCGCCCCGAGGATCTTCTCAGGTCCTCAAGGATTTGGGACCATCTCTAATCGACCACACCTCCCTTTCAGGGCTGTTGAGAGGATTAAACAGAAGATTTATACCAAGCGCCTGGTGAGTTTTGCACATTAGGAGAGGCATCTTCCCCGGGCGGGTACAGGTATTTGGCAGGCGGAGGCTGGGCGGGGACGGGGCTCCTGCTCGGTGCCTCCTGAGCTGGGTGGCCTTGGGCAGGACGTGGCCTGCACGCTGAGCCTGGCACCCCTGCCCGCCCGTGCAAACCTCGCAGGCCAGCCTCCTGTCGAGGAAGAGCCGGCGCCAGCCCGGCCGTGGGCACCTGCTGTTTGGCCGAACTGGAATCTGGTCTCAGCGGATTGATTTTTCCCCTTCTGGAGACCAGAGCACCCACCGCCACTGTCCGCAGTCTCCACGGACGGCCACTGTGCCAAGGGGCCATCGGGGACCCAGGCTGAGCCGATCAGACCTGGCCCCCTGGAATGTGGGTCCCCTGGAGCGTTGGGACCCACGAGGGTGCGGGCTCATTGGTTCCCAGAGAAGTTCCTGGGAGGAATCCCCGTGCTTCTAGGTACTCAGGACCCAGTGCCCTGCCTTGTCTCTGCAGCATCCTGGGGCGCCCTCAGACCAGCCACCTGCGCCTGGGTTTGCGTCATGGAAACCCCACACCGAAACCGGGGGGCCCTGGGAGGTTTGCTTGCATGCGATGGCTGTCACATTGGAAGCTTGAGAAGGTCCTTCCAGGGGCGGCTCTTGGGAAGATGGAGAGATGTAGACTGAGGGTGAGTGACAGAGACCCCAGAGGAGACTGTGGGGGACACCCAGCAGACGGCGATGGCGGTCCCTGGCCGTTGGAGGAGGAGAAGGTTGACGATGTTGGGGGTATCTGTCCTCTGGACAAAGCATGAGAAAAGCCAGATGCACACCTGTAATCTCAGGGCTTGGGAGGCTGAGAGAGGAGGATCGCAGGTTCAAGGCCAGCCTCGGCAACTTAGTGAGACCCTCCACGACTTAGAGAGACTGTGTTTCAAAATTAAAAAAAAAAAAAAAAATAGCCAGGCGTGGTGGCGCACACTTGGGAGGCGGAGGAGACAGGAGGATGGCACAGGTTTCAAGCCAGGCGCGCTGGCTTAAGAGACCCTGTTTCCAAATTTTTAAAAAAAGTATAAAATAGGTCTGGGAGTGTAGCCCTGAGGTAGAAGGGCCTCCAGAAACCCCAGTACCACCAATAAATAAATAAATAAATAAATAAATAAATAAATAAATAAAATAAAAAAGGGTTGGCTGGGGGTGTAGGTAGGAGATAGAATGCCTCTGGGTTCAACCTCCAGTATCCAAATAAATAAATAAATAAATAAATAAAGCATTAGAACATCCCTCATTCATTAGAAGAACCTGGCCGGCGTGCCTCCCAGCTTTGTGGATTCCACAGTAATTCAGACACTAAACCGCAGAGCGTTTCCAAGCCCCCAACCCATAGCCGGGAGTGATAATCCTTCTAAAGAGTGTTTAGAAGTGGTGGGTGGGGCCCAAGGTGCTTTTTTACAAGACTAAAAAAGAGGGAAAAAAAAAACATTAAACACACACACACGCACCTACATCCACCCTCAGCCATGCCCACGGGGCGGGGGGCCACAGCAGAAACTACTTACTCCCCAGGGCCCATGTGATTTGTGGGCTGGGGAGGGAGGGGGTGATTTATGGGGGCCCCTGCTCCTCCTCCATCAGTAGCCCCCAGCCAGAGCGGGGTTTTTTCCCTCTCCGCCTTGGAATCGCTTGCACTGCGTCAGAGTGTTTGAAGGACAGCGCAACTTCATGGGCTCCGGAGAAAAAGGGGAAAAAAGGGATAAAGAAAAAGAAGGGGCCGGGTGCTTCTGATTTTGTGTTCGCTTTGAAGTCTCAGGACTAAAAGTGCTCGTAAATTTCCCGGCGTGCGTAACGGGGATGATAAACACCGCTCTTCACTGCGGGGCTTTCAGCTCAGAGGCTTCCAACAGCACCCAGGAAGCTCCCTCCTGGCCCCCAGCTTCCCCCAAACTGCCGGGTATTTCAAAAGCAAAACACTCTTTGCCACGCCTGGCCAATGGCCCGGAAAGATTTTTTTTTTCCAGTACCGGGCATTGAACTTAGGGGCATCCTACCTCTGAGCTACACCCCCAACCCTATTTTTTATTCTTTATTTTCAAACAGGGTCTCAGTGAGTTGCAAAGGGTCTCGCTAAGTAGCTGAGGCTGGCTGCGAACCTGGATCCTCCTGTCTCAACCTCCCATGTACTGGGATTATAAGTGTACACCATCCCACCCAGCCCCAGAAAGATTTTTTTTTCCACCCCAGTACCGGGGGACTGAATCTTAGGGGCATTCTACCTCCGAGCCACACCACCAGTCCTATTTTTTATTCTTTACTTTGAAACAGGGTCTCACTGAGTTGCAAAGGGCCTCACTAAGTAGCTGAGGCTGGCCGCGAACCGCGATCCTCCTGTCTCAGCCTCCCCAGTGCTGGGATCACAAGTTGCCCAGCTCCCAGGAAGATTTTTGAAGGAGTCACTGCCCACTTCTGGCTGGCCCCACGATGTTCTCCCGGGCATCATGGCCACACGTGTCTGGGCACTGGCCGGGGCGGGAGCAGGACCGATCTCTGGTGCTGGCCACTCAACCACCTGAACCTCAGGGGGGCACATCTGGGCGGTGGGGATGAAAATCAACGTCCAGATGTTACACAAAAGCGGGTGGGTTGGAAATGAGCTGGTATACACCAGATGCCTAACGTGTGCTAGTGACCGGTGTGTGGTGTGTGTGTGTGTGTGTGTGTGTGTGTGTGTGTGTGTGGTGCTGGGGATTTTACCCAGGGTCACTCTACCTCTGAGCCACGCTCTCAGCTCTATGTTACTTTTTTAATTGAAAACAAGGTCTCGCTAGGTTCCAGGGCGTCTCGCTAAGTAGCTGAGTCTGCCCTTGAACCTGCGATCCTCCTCTCTCAGCCTCCCAACTTCCGGGATTATCAGCATGTGCCACCATGTCCAGCTTGCTGGTGACCTGTCAACCCAAAGAAAATTCAGGGTGGCCCCGCTTCTCCCTGGAACTGCTGCTCGTCCAAACCTCTCTGTGAATCAGAGTCACTTGAAGAACTTGTAAAAACGCTGATAACCCAGCCCCCTCCCCACCTGCTGATTCTGGTTTTTACCCCCCAGGAAGGACACAGCCACTGGGATCCCTTCAGTGGCCCAGGTGACTCCAACTAGCAGTCCGAGTCGGAGCTGCTATCCTCAGAGGTCATCTGGCGTAGAGGAGGCTAGGGGACTGGTCCTCTCTCTCTGCCCTCCAAGGACGGAACCATCTGGAGGAGGCTCTTTGGAGTCAGCCCTGTTAAGAATCTTTGAGTGGTTTTGTTTTGTTTTTGTGGTGCTGGGGATTGGACCCAAGCGCATTCCTCCATCGAGCTCTACCTCCAGCCCTACTTTTTTTTTCTTATTTTGAAACGGGGTCTTTGAGTTGCAAAGGATCTCACTAAGTAGTAGCCGAGGCTGGCTATGAACCGCAATCCTCCTGTCTCAGCCTCCCAAATGCCGGGATTACACCATGCACCATCACGCCTGGCTTCAAATCATTCTCAAATTCAGTTGAGTTGTCCTCTCTTCCGGGAAGGGTCCCCTGGGACCCCTTTCCCCAGGGAACAAGCCCTGTGCACCCCCATCACGGCTCTGTCACCTGGGTTGAGGCCCTTCTTTGATCATCTACACATCTCATCACCATGGCAACACCTGGCAGTACTTCTGCAGCCTCTGGTCCAGAGCCTCACTACAGGATGCTCAGTAAAAACTCCTGGACTGAACCCAGCCATGGTTGGGACTCCTTGAGCTACCCACTGCCACCTGGTGAGCCCAAGTCGACCTCCAAGCGTTTGCCAACGCAGTGCCCTCTGCCTTTGGCCACCTGAAGGCCAGGCTCCCAGGACTGGCTCAGGAGGGTCACCTTGGAGTGAAGGGGGAATCCTCTAACACTGGCCGCCCCCGGGAGCCCGCAATTCATTCATGCCGCAGAAATGAAGGTGTATTTGCTCTGAGAGCTGTCCCGCTCCTCTCTCCAACCCCTGACTTAATAATAATTGTAGCAACATGCTCTCAGGGAAGAAGCTTGGGCTTAGGAGTTGCAAATCCCTGGGTTCAAATACTATCATTTATGGGCTGTGCTTTCTTGGGCAAATTGCTTAACCTCTCTGAGCTTAAGCCTCCATTTCTTCAACATGGGGATATCTGTGTTTGGATTGTAGGTCACAGTTAAGATGGGCCGACATCACGGCAAACACTTCAGAGGTTCACACTCTGCTTTAAGTGACAACGAACACTTACTTCCCTTTTATTTATTTAATTTTTTAGCGCTAAGGATTGAATTTAGGGGCATTATACCCTCAAGCTATACCCTAACCTTCTTCATTAAAAAAAAAAAAACAACACTTTGAAACAGAGTCGCACTAAGTTGCTAAGGGTCTTGTTAAGTTGTTGAGGCTGGCCTTAAGCCTGCAATCCTCCTGTCTCAGCTTCCCAAGTCCTGGGATGACAGGCTGGCTTCGGACCTGCACCACCACACCCAGTAGTGATCGCCCCTTAAAGACTGAAGAACAATGCCGGGTGCGGTGGCGCACGCTTGTCATCCCCGCGCTTGGGAGGCAGAGACAGGAGGATCGCGCAGGTTCGAAGCCAGCCGCGCGCGCTGGCTTAGGAGACCCTGTTTCCAAATAAAAAGGTAAAAATAGGTCTGGGAGTGTAGCCCGGAGGTAGAAGGGCTTCCAGGAACCCCAGTACCACCAAAAAAAAAAAGAAAAAAAGACTGAAGAACATCCCGTTAGAGTGGGTGCTGTGAAGCTCGCTGCCCATTTCTGGGGAGTAAGTGGTCATTCAGAGAGGTCAGCTCGCTCACCTGAGGGTCTCTGCCAGTTATGGATGGAGCCAACTCGCCACTGCCTCCGGGGCATCTGGAAAACGGGTAGCTCAAACCCCTGGAACGCGGTAAGAGCTCAGTATAAACACTTATGCCCCTTCTTCTCCTGCGTGGCTCCCTTGCCCATAACTAACACCACACGGGGGAAAGGGGCTTCTAAGCGAGGATTTAATTTCTCGGGTGCTGATACAAGAAGGCAGGAATCCCTCATCCGCAGGGATGCCTCAGCGCTCACCCGACACACACTCGACTGAGCCTGCATCCGAGGCCTCGGCACAGCCAGGAAAGACCCAAATGCACCCGGCAGCTGGAGGGGGCTGCTAATGGAGCCGGGCCGCTCCTCTCCCCCTCGCCGCCCGCCCCGGTCGATGCCTATTGATCCGCTTCGACTGAGTGAGAGCCGTCTTTCAAAGTTTATTCTGGTGTCAATTTTTATAGTTCCCCCCCGCAAGATCGATACCGTGCAAAACATTAAGGCAAACTTTGTGGGAGCCGGTCGCTCGATAGGACTTTTATGAATGGCTCCCGGCCCCAGCTCTCAGCGTTTAGAAGTAAGTGGTACCTTTAATCAGATGAGGGGTAGGAGCCCGTCGACAGGGCGGCTTCGTCAGCCCCCAGGAGGAAGCAGGTTGGGCCCCGGCTCTGTCTACCAAAGGCACTCGGTTTCCACAGCTGGGGTAGTGGTCCTGGGCTCAGCCCTAAAATAAAATTTTTTATTTCATTATTATTATTATTATTATTATTATTATTATTATTTCTTATAATAGAGGTTGAACTCAGAGGCTTTCTACCTCTGAGCAACATTCCTAGCCCTATTATTTATTTATTTATTTATTTATTTATTTATTTATTTATGTGTGTGTGTTATCAGGGATGGAACCCCGGGGCATTCTACCACTGAGCTACACCCTCAGCCCTTTTTTTTTTTTTTTCAGTACTGGAGACGGAACCCCGGGGCATTTTACCTCCGAGCTACACCACCAGCCCTATTTTTTATTCTTTATTTTGAAACAGGGTCTCGTGAGTTGTAAAGGGCTTCAGTAAGTAATAGCTAGGGCTGCCTGCGAACCGAGATCCTCCTGTCTCAGCCTCCCGGATGCCGGGATTACAAGGTGCGTCTCCACACCTGGCTTATTTTTTATTATTTGAAACAGGGTTTGTTAAATTGCTGAGGCTGACCTCTAACTTACGATCCTTCTCTCTCAGTCTCCCAAGTATGGGGATTAGAGGCATGTGCCACCATGCCTGACTAATAAAACAGTGTGTGTGTGTGTGTGTGTGTGTGTGTGTGTGTGTGTGTGTGTGTCTTTGTTACTGGAGATTGAACCCAGGGGCATTCTACCTCCGAGCTATAACCCTGATCCTATTTTACTTTTTATTTTATTTTATTTTTATTATTTTTGGTGGTACTGGGGTTCCTGGAAACCCTTCTACCTCCAGGCTACACTCCCAGACCTATTTTTATACTTTTTATTTGGAAACAGGGTCTCTTAAGCCAGCGCGGCTGGCTTCAAACCTGCGCGATCCTCCTGTCTCCGCCTCCCAAGCGCGGGGATTACAAGCGTGCGCCACCACGCCCGGCCTATTTTACTTTTTGTTCTTAAACAGGGTCTCACTGGGTTGATGAGAGTCTCACTACTTGCTGAGGCCGTCCTCAAACCTGCGATCCTCCTGCCTCAGACAAGGGACCGGGACATAGGACCTAAAAGAGACTTTCTTCAATCGCCCTCTACTTGGCAGAGACTGAAAAGTGAGCGTTAATGCGCAGTAGGTCTCAGGGTTGATTTCAGCCCATTTGAAGAGCAACTTAGAACCGTCCTATAAATCTAAAGTATGCGTGTCCAACCATCTAGAGATATCCACCCCGGTAGATCCACAGGCAAACACCCTCCTTCACACACATGCCCTGGTAGAGCCATACAAGGGCGCTCATGGCAGTATTGTTTAGATTAAGCATGAGAACAACTTGGGTGCTCATGGTGATGGAGATGATGACACCCACTGGCACGGCCTCGCAAACGAAATACTCTACACCCATGAAGACTGAACAATACAAAACCAAGCTCTGAGCGTCAACGTGAATGACCTGGGAACACACTGGAGGATAGTACAGTCCCCCGAATATACGTAAAGCCTAAAGCCTGCCAAGTGGCGCTATCTGGTAATAATGAATAAGTGTGAGCTCAAAATATAAAATATATGCAGGAAAATCATCGTAAACTCTGCGGGCGGTGTTTATGTCTCAGCTGGGGGGAGAGGGTGGACGTACAAGGAGGGGAGATTACGCCCACCTTGGCTCTGTATGATATTAATAATGATGTGGTCGTTTGAAGATAAAAACAAACCACTTAAAGCAAATACGTGAGTTCCAAGACGCTGTCTGTTCTGCCCACGATGGGATCTCGAGCGACTAGAACATTCTGTTCTCGGCACAGAGAAGGTGCTTAGTAAATATTGGTTGAGCGAATGCGTGAGGAGCTTGGAGACTCGCTCTGGGATGCACGCTGTCCTTCCGGTTTTCTTTCTACTTTTCTTTGTCCGCGGCGGGGAAGGAGGGGGCGCAGGAGAGGGCAGGACGGGCCTGGATTCAGCCCCCGGCTCTGCTGGTGAGCGCGACCCCAGGCCCGGCCTGCTGTTCACTCATATGTCGGGGTGCACGATCTTCACGGGGCGCTGATCTCAAGGGGCTGTGGGTTGGGTGATAATGAACACCCGTGAAGCAAAGCTGTGTGTGTGTGTGTGTGTGTGTGTGTGTGGTGCTGAGGATTGAACTCAGGGACAGTCCACCTCCAAGCTACACCCTCAACCTGATTTTTTATCCTTTTTTAAATTTTATTTTTATTTATTTCATTTATTTATTCCTTCAGTTTTTGCAGTACTAAGGATGAAATCTTAGTACTGCAAAAATGCCCAGGGGACATATTCTACCTCCAATCTACACCCTCAGCCCTATTTTTTATGCTTTATTTTGAACCAGGGTCTCGTTGAGTTGCCAAGGGCCTCGCTAAGTAGCTGAGGCTGGCCTCGAACCTGCAATCCTCCTGCCTCAGCCCCCCCCAAATGCTGGGATGACAAGCGTGCACCACCACGTTCGGCTCCTTAGGACCTTTAGTATTCATGATGTATCAAGGGCAGAAAATAAGATGAGTCCCTGTCCTGTTTAGAGAAAGATTCCTGCAGAAAAACAGGCAGCGAATCCAGCTCCTGTCCGGGTTGTCGTTCCAGATCTTTAGAGCTTTCTTTGGCATCTTCTGGGAAGATCTAGAAAGTACCAGAATCAACTCTTGCAAAACAGGAGTCAAAAAGTTGGAAGAAAATTCTGGAAACCTTAGCCAAGTTATGGAACCAGTCTAGGTGTCCACCAACAGATGGATAAGGAAAATCTGGTATATTTGCACAATGAAATTTGACTCAGCCATAAAGAATAAAATTATGTCATTTACCACAAAATGGATGGACCTGGAGAATTTTATGCTACATAAGATCAACCAGTCTTAGAAAGTCATGGGTTATATCAGAATACTTTCTTAAGATACCCCACATCAGTCAGGCATGGTGGCACCCACGTATAATCTCAGTACTCGGGAGGCTGAGACAGGAGGATCGCAGGTATGAGGCCAACCTCAGCAATCTAGCAAAACCCTGTTTTAAAATAAATAGCACCAGGCGTGGTGGCGCACATTTGTAATCCCAGTGCTTGGGAGACTGAAACAGGAGGATCGTACAGGTTCGAAGCCAGCCTCAGCTACTTAGTGAGGCTCTCAGCAACCTAGTGAGACCCTGTTTCCAAATAAAATATTTAAAAAAATAGGGCTGGGGTTGTAGCCTGGAGGTAGAAAGCCCCTGGGTTCTATCCCTCAGTGCCACAAAAGTAAAATAATAAAATAATATAAAGTAAATAAAAAGGGCTCAGAGGTAGAATGCCTCTGGGTTCAGTCTCCAATATCAAAAATAAAAGTAGCTGGGCATGGTGGCATATGCCTGTAATCCCAGTACTTAGGAGGCTGAGACAGGAGGACTGCAGGTTCAAAGCCAGCCTCTAAGCAAACTAGTGAGGTCCTGTGACCATATAATATAAATAAATAAATAAATAAATAAATAAATAAATAAATAAAACAAGGCTAGGGGCATACACCAGAGGTGGAAGGCCCTGGGTTCCCCAGTAAAACACACACACACACACACACACACACACACACACACACACACACACTAAATAAATAAATAAATAAATAAATAAATAAATAAATAATGCTTGTCATCCCAACATTTAGGAGGCTGAGAAGGGAGGATCGCGGTTCGCGGACAGCCTCAGCTACTTAGTGAGACCCTCTGCAACTCAGTGAGAACCGGTTTCAAAATAAAGAATAAAAAATAGGGCAGGGGGTGTAGCTCGGAGTTTGAATGCCCCTGAGTTCCATCCCCAGACCCGCAAAAAAAAATTGAGCTGGGGGTGTAGCTCAGAGGTAGAATGCCCCTGGCTTCCATCCCCAGTCCCACAAAAAAGATAAAAATTAAAAATAAATAAATAAAAAAATACAAACAACGGCGTGTGTATGTGTGCAGCGCCAGCTGTCTCTTGGGTCCGCGAAACTCGGCCGTTCACAGCCTCCTGGAAGAGGATCTGGTCCGGCCAGCTCGTTCCTGTGTTGATTGACAGCTGGTGGACAATCTGGGCTCCTGTTTGGCAGCATTGAAACATAATAGTTATTTCAGTGTCTTTGTTGAACACCTACGAGGACTGTACCAGCAGCCCAGCTGTAAGGAAACAAAGTAATTCCAACATGATTTCTGCCCTCTGGGAGCTGCAAAGCTCCGGAGAACTTGAAAACCAGGCAAAGGAGTTGGCCTTTTTAGCAAAGATATAAATAATGGGCTGCGAGAGGGCGGAGAAGGAGAGAAAATTTCGGAGGTGCTGGGGGAACCCCAGAGAAGGGGTGATTTTGCCTGAAAATCAATAAAACACTTCCCATTTCACTGCAGGCTGCTGAATGGACATGAACAACCTCCCGGTCCCCGGCCCTGGCCCCCAGCTGGTGTCCAGCTGATGCACCGGGGACCCCGTGTGTCCCCAAAGAGTGTCAAGTGTCCTTAAAATAGGAAGTATCACCAGGGGCTAGTCCGCCAGGATATTCCAAGCAGGAAATGGGGGATTGTGAGGATGCAACGTATTAGGAGGTGATCGGGTCCAGAAACTTCTAGGTTGGGCAAACCCAGGCTTCACGACCAAAGGAGAGGTGTATATAGCCAGCCCCAAAGCGCGTGTGGACGGTAGATCATGTGTTCAAATGTGCATGTGTGTACACGTACATGCAGGTAGATGTGTGTGTGTGTGTATGTGTGTGTGTGTGTGTGTGTGTGTGTGTATGTTCAGGAGTCCTTGTTGGCAGAAACCCGTGTGCATATACTCGCGGCTTACTGGGGTTGTGCACACATGTGCTGCTACAGCTGATGCACACGGGCGTCCACACACGGCAAGGCGTGTGCATGTCTGAGGGTGGATGTGTGTGAAGGAGTGTGTATGTGGACACACACGAGCATGTGCGTCATCTGTGCACGGGTGCGCGTATGGGCATGCTTTTGCATATGTAGAAACAAGTGTACACGTGTGCCAATGTGTATATAGCTTTGTATGGCTGTGAATTTGCTACAGACATGTCTGGAAACGTTTGTTGAATAAGTGAATAAATACGTGGGCCTTTGAGATGTCTTTGTGTTTCTTGTTCTTTTGGGCATGGAGGATTGAATCAGGAACATTATGGCTCTGAGCTACACCCCCAGTCCCTTATTTATTTATTTATTTTTTTATCTTAAAAAAGGGCCCTGCTAAATTGTTGAGGCTGGCCTCAAGCCTGCTACCCTCCTATCTCAGCCTCAAAGGGCTGGGATTACAGCCGTGCCCCAGCACGCTGGCTCTTGTGTGTGGTGTGGTTTCCGATGGCCTGTTGGAGCAGAGATAGAAAGTCTGGTGGAACTGAGATGCCGGGGGATTCTGACCTCCGGACCCAGCACTGCCCGAGAACTAGAAATGTCGGCTGCCCATCGACAAGTCTGAGGCCTGGGCTGTACTCACAGCTGCCCTTCCATTCCACCAATGGGCACGTTTTGCAGCAGATACACCAAGGAGCAGGATGGCTTGCAACAGACATGGTACATCGCCAAACAACAGTCAACACCAGCAGTGGTCGGCCATGCAATCCTCTTTCTGTGGAATTCTGGGGAGAGCAAAACTCTGTTAGCACAAAGCAGGCTGACAGCTGCCTGGGGCCGCGGTGGGGCCAGGAAGCACCTCTGAGGTTAGGGATTTATTCTCCATCTCACCTGTGAGGCTGGCTCTGCGATGGGGAGCCAAAGTTCATCCAGCCGTGCGCTTCAGATTGGGAAACTGAGCCGGGCCTGGTGGTGCACGCTTGTCATCCCAGCACTTGAGAGGCTGAGATGGAAGGATACAGGGTTCGAAGCCAGCCTCAGCTACTTAGGGGGGCCCTCTGCAACTTAATGAGACACTGTTTCAAAATAAAGAATAAAAAAAATTAGGCCAGGCATGGTGGCCCACGCTTGTAATCCTGGCGCTTGGGAGGCTGAGACAGGAGGATCGCGCAGGTTCGAAGCCAGCCTCAGCTACTTAGGGAGGCTCTCAGCAACTTAGTGAGACCTTGTTTCCAAATAAAGTATAAAAAAAAAAGTCTGGGAGTATAGCCGGGAGGTAGAAATCCTCAGAGTTCCACCCCAGTGCCACCAAAAAAAAAAAAAAAAAAAAAAAAAAATTAGAATGGGGATATAGCTCAGAGGTAGAATGCCTCTGGGTTCAATCCCCAGCACCACAATAAATTTATTTATTTATTTATGTAAAGTTGGGGAATTATACTGAAGTCAACAATGCCTGAACAAACTCTAAAAAGGGACCAGCGGCTGCAGGGTGTGACTTAGAGTGACAAGAGCTACTTCTGCAATGAGCAGTGATTGGAAGACCACTCTGAGGTACCACTTGGTGCCACCGTCCTCCAACGGGACCACCTTGGCCTCCCGGCGATCAGGCGGAGAGCCCGCTGTGGCTTCCCGGCTCCAAAGTGTCCCCGGGGCCGCCCTGACCCTCCTCCCGGGACTCTCACCCTCAGGAAATGCTCATTTCCTGCATCTCTCATCACAAACCCTGGCCGAGGACCTTCCAGTCCTGTGTGCGGTCCCTAGTAAATATTTTAGTGCCCGGGAAGATCAATGATGCACATCGATGGAAATTGAACGTAAATCACCCGGCTTTTCCGTCACCCCAGAAATCAATGTTCACACATTAGGGCCATTAGCTCCCTCGGAGACTGGCTGATGGATGGCGGCAGACTGGGCGCCACACCTGGAGTCTGGCTGTCTCTTCTTCCCGCATGGATGGAGATGTCCGCGATGAGCAGAAACTAAGGTTCAAAAGCAATAGACGGGGGTCTCCAGGGCTGCACCTGCTCTGTCTCCCTCCCCGAGCCCCTTAGCATCACCTGAGGTCTTGTTAAAGAGCAGAAAGTACATGTCAAGCAGAAGATGTGTGCTCCAACCCCAGTCAACAGCAATCGTGCACCTACTGTGAGCCAAGACCATGGGCATCAAAAACCATCGACATGTGGACATAGTTTGAACTGGTAACACCTGGTCTTCATTCACACTAGGACATGTTGCCTTTGTCTTGAACTGAAAGAATACCCCAATGCAATTATGTCTGCAATGGACATTGAAGATCGAAATAGCCAACAGCAGTGGGCGTGGTTGTACACACCTGTGATCCCAGTACTTGGGAGGCTGAGATGAGAGGGTATCAGATTGGAGACCAGCCTCAGCAACTTAGTGAGACGTTGTTTAGAAATAAAAAATGAAATACGGCTGGGGGTGTAGCGCAGAGGTAGAATGCCCCTGGGTTCAATCTTCTGTATAAATAAATAAATAAATAAATAAGTCAACAATGGGTGACAGGTTAAATTATCACTGGTTTACCCACAAAATGAAATACAACACAGTCACTGCCAGGGAGCTTGTGAGGTTGGAAAACTTATCTCCAGATCAAAGGAAGGTTTATAATATATACAGTAAAATAAATAACTTATAAGCTGTATGTACTTTATGGCCCTAGTTGGCTAGAGGGAAGACTTTGATCAATATTCATCCCCACATGGATAAATTTACTTTTGGAAAGCTTTGAATATGTTCAAACAGTCATGTACTTGTAATATGTATTCATGTAGCATAACATTATGACTCAAATCATTACATATACACATATACATGTGCAATTATATTTTTATGTTTGCCTGATATATAGTGGTAGTATGTGTTAGTTTTTTGGCGCAGGAAAAAGGCAAGAGAGACCGGGTATGCTGAAAAGAATTTTAATGGGGTCTTCTCTCGAGGATAGGGGCTGGACCGCTCCTGGAGACCTTCAAGCTCTTCTGCCGCTGGAGAGGAAATGTCCATCCTTTTAAGGTTTACGTCTTGTGGGTGGGGCTACGCATAGGAACGCCGCCCCTCTCGCGACATCGCACAGCAGAATCTCCTCCTTTTCTAAGTTCCCGCCCCTGCGGGGAGGGACCCAACCTATCAACACGGCCTTTTGGTGATAATGGGCGGAGATTCAAATCCTGAACTACTTCCTGCTGTCAAGGGGCATCATAAGGGGGCCCATCAGCTGGGAGAGGTCAGGTCCTCCAGAAGTGGGCAGGTGGGAGTATGGCTGCATTGAGTTGGAGTTTACCCTGGACAGCTTGGTGATGTGTGCTCGAGGAGACTTTAGCAAATGAGGAGTTATGACAGTATGGCATCTGAAGAGGGAGAGCACCGTAGTATGTGAACAAGTGGATCTGCTAAAATAAAACATCAAAGAGAATTATGCCAAGAAAAACGAAGCTTAGTAGGCCCCAACACTGTGCAAGAGAATTTGTCATGGACTGTTGTAACGGAGCCTTCTTAGCCGGGTAAGATGATGCCAGTTGGGGTCCCCCAGCAGTTTGGCTGTGGTAGGTGAGGTGAGGATCACTGTGAGGGGCCCAGTCCACTGTGGTTGGAGATGTTTTGGTTGAAGTGACTTGAGGAGGACTTGATCTCCTGGCTTAAGGGCCTTGACAACAGGTTGTGGAGCTGCTTTTTCAGTCCTGGGTTGGGGAAGATACCGGTCAGCATGTTCCCTAAGAAGGTGCCTGAGAAACGACAAGTAAGGAGGATAGGAAGACAAAGGAGGGGATCTGAAGGGAGAGCGTGATTAAGCAGGAAAGGGCGACCGTACAGAAATTCAAAGGGGCTCATAAAGGTGGGGCCTCAAGGGGGGGCCCTTACACGGGCCAGAGCTAGTGGCAGGAGTTCAGGCCACGATACTCGCAGCTCTTGGATCTGGTCAGCTGAGGTGGGCAGCTGCAAGTCTCGTAAGGCCTTGACCCGGTCAGCAGTTAGTCCTCAGGTGTTTGAGGTGAGATGTAGGCCTAGATACCACACCTCAGGCACTGATAACTGGGCTTTATGTGGGGCCACCCTGTAACCCCTGCTTCCAAGAAAATTAAGGAGAAGGGCAGTGTGCCATTTGGACACTTCTAGGGAGGGACTAAAAAGTAAAAGGTCATTTACATATTGTAACAGAGAACTAGGTTCCAAGGGGCACTGGAGGAGGTCCTGTGCTAGAGCCTGTCCAAAGAGGTGTGGGTTATCTTGAAAACCCAGGGGAGGACGGTCCAGGCTAGTTGTTGAGCAACCTGGGCATCGAGGCCCTCCCAAGTGAACGCAGAAAGTGGTATGAGTCAAGATGCAGAGAAATTGTATAAAACACGTCCTTTAAGTCAAGAACTGAAAAGTGGGTGGTATTGGGAGGAATCTGAGATAAGAGGGTATAGGGATTAGGTACAATTGGGTGGATTGGGACCACCGCATCATTATAGGTCCCATTAGGCTTTTTAACTGAGAGAATGGGGGTATCATAAGGGGGATTGGTAGGGATAAGCAGTCCCTGGGCCTGGAGATGAGAAATAATGGGTTTAAGCCCACATCGGTGAAGGAGGGATATAGGAAACTGGGAGTGGGCAGGGAAAATAGTGGGTGCACGTAGGACAATCCAGACCGGGATGTGACGGGTTGCCACAACTGGGGTGCTGGTATCCCATACTATAGGGTCAACCAAATCTATTGGAAGGGGAGGTTTAGCTTCCCGGTCATCAACTGTAGCTGCAGCCATTAAAAGTATATTAGAGGAAATAGAAACCATGGGGAAATTAAATGAGAGTTCAGCCCCAATTTTGGTTAAAAAGTCTCTACCTAAAAGGGGGGTAGAACATGAAGGGATAATCAGGAATGGATGGTTAGCCATAAATGTCTCTAAATGGCATAAAAGGGGGCCTGTAGTACCTGGGCAAGAGAGCATGCCATCAGTACCCTGAACCTCGATTTGGGAAGGGAAACTAGGTCCTGAGAAGGAAGGGAGGACAGAGTAGGTAGCTTCTGTATTGATCAAGATGGAGATTGGCTCACCCGCTACCTGGAGAGTTACCCTGGGGTCAGCTTGAAGGCATAGTATCATGTGATTTTTCTTTTTTATTCCCTCACCCCTGTCATTATAATCCCAGTGGGGATCCTCAGAAGGAACTACAGCTGTTCCGGTAGGGAGCTGTGGATTGGTCAGGTGAGCCTGATCGGCCCATTCCCTGGCAGCCTTAAGAATACAATCTCGTTCATCTGCAGTTAAAGAGGAGGTTAAAATGACATGAAGATCCCGCCAAGTTAAATCGTATGCTTATACAATATGTTGGAATTCCTTAATAAAACCCGAGGGATTGGCAGAAAAAGAACCCAGTCTCTTTTGAAGTTGAGCAAGGTCAGGAAGGGAAAAAGGAACATGGACCCGGACCACGCCTTCTGCACCAGCCACACCTTCTGCACCAGCCACCTCTTGAAGCGGGATCAAGAGAGAAGGTGGGAGGTCTCTGGAATGGGTAGGGTGATCTACAGGGGTAGGCGAGGAGGGGGTAAGGGTTGGTCCCTTAAGGGAGAAAGGTCGGGGAGTGGGTTAGAATGGGAGGCTCCCCCGGAATAAGACGATGACTGCGGTGGTAAGGTCTTGTGGGTCAGGGTCATCAGGAAATGGGACCTGCAACTCAGCTGGGTCAGACTCTAGCATCCACATGTCATCACAGAATGTGGACCTTGAGTTAGCAGAATAGCAGGCCTGTGACCCAGAAAGGCCACCACATGGTGCCTGTGAGTTGCCACATGGTGACCAAAATGGCAGCTGAGTCTGGCGGGAATCTCCAGCCAGCATGATAGGTGCAATAGAGTCAGGAGGGGTGGAAAGGGAAAGCCAGGAACGCATGCACAGAAAAGCCTGTGCATACAGAACCTCCGACCATTTACCTGCCTGTTTGCAAATGTTACTGAGATCAGTCAACATTTTAAGATCTAATATACCCATCTCAGGCCACCGAGAACCATTACCCAACTCATAAGTGGACCAGACTTTTGTGCAGAAAAATATGAGCCGCTCGGGGTACAGTTCCCGGATAAACCTAGAGTCTGGAGATTAACCAGAACACAGCCTAGTGAGGATTGGGAGTCTATTTTAGATGACTGGCTTCCCCCCATGACTGGTCAGCAGGTGAGGATGAAAACAGGAATTTGGCGTCCCAAGATCCTGCCTAATGTCCGGAAACAGCATGGTTGTATTAGAGAAGGACGTCTCCACTCCCTTTACACAACCGTAGGCAGCCTGGCTACCCTCAGAGAACTTGGGAACCAAATATTTGGGTTTACTTAACAGCCGTGAGCCCAAGTCTAGAAGAGGCTAAAAGCCAGAACCCACTTGTCCAAGGAAGGGGAAGCTTATCAGTGCAGTGTTATCAGCCAGTGCTGACTGAAACCGAAGCGCTGAGAGGCTGCAGAGCCAGGAGGGCACGCTGTGGAGCTGTTGGGTGGAATCAGGTCTGGATGAGGTCTAAGATGGCCTTCGGGGCTTGGCAGGGTGGTGAGATTGCCACCGACTCTGAGTGTGTGTTGGGTGTAACTGGGAAGATGGCCGCCGGCTCTCAAGCTGGGAAGATGGCCGCCAGCATTCCGGAAGAGAGCATTGGGTGGGGGAAGATGGCCGCCGGCTCTCTGGAAGAGAGCGCAGGGTGGGGAAAGATGGCCACGGGCTCTCAGCAGAGCCTGGGGCTGGGAAGATAGCCGCTGGCTCTCCCAGAGAGCATGGGGCTGGGTTTAGGGAAGATGGCCGCTGGCTTTCAGCAGAGCCTGGGGCTAGGAAGATGGACGCTGGCCCTACAGGAGAGCTATTTCGGCACCAGATGTTAGGTTTTTGGTGCAGAAAAAAGGCAAGAAAGACCGGGAGTGATGAAGAGAATTTTAATGTGGTCTTCTCTCAGGTATAGGGGCTGGAATGCTCCTGGAGACCTCTGAGCTACTCCGTCGCTGGAAAGGAAGTGCCCTTCCTTTTAAGGTTTACATTTTGTGGGTGGGGCTACGCATAGGAATGCTGCCCCTCTCCCGACATCACCTGCCTCACGATGGATCGCTGCCCAGCAGAGTCTCCTCCTTTTCTAAGGTCCCGCCCCCGCGGGGAAGGACCCAACCTGTCAGTATGTAGATACCATGCTTTCTCTTGCGGAGACTACATTAAAGACAGCTTACGTTTGTTTGTTTGTTTTTTTGTTTATATTTGGGTACTGAAGATTGAACCCAACGGCATTCTACCTCTGAGTTACACTGCCAGCCGTATTTCTTTTTTTTTTTTTTAATTTTGAAACAGGGTCTCACTAAGTTGCTGAGGCTGGCCTTATATCCGCGCTCCTTCTGTCTCAGCCTCCCAAGTACTGGGATTACAGGCATGGCCACCACGCCCAGCTACAACATCTATTTAGGTAGGAAACGCATAGGAAAAAAATGTACCACATATTAACAGTGGTATTGCTGGATAGTGAGGTCATGCATTGATGTTTGCATAAAGTGTATATTAGGGAGCCGGGCTCGGTGACACACGCTGGTAATCTCAGTTCTTGGGAGTCTGAGATGGGAGGATCGAGGGTTCGAAGCCAGCCTCAGCAGCTTAGTGCAGCTCTCAGCAACTTAATAGGTTCCTGTTTCCAAATAAAATATAAAATAGGTATGGAGGCATAGGTCAGAAGTAGAAGGCCCCTGGGTTCCATCCCCAGTACCACAAAAACAAAAAAAATAAAATAACGTGTATATTATGGTCCATATATTAGTATTATGGTTAACATAATCTTTATATTATGTTAGTATATTATGGTCATGTGATTGTATTTTATGTTAGTATAGTATATGTTAGTATATATATGTTAGTATATATTTGTTGGTTTATGTTAGTATAATATATGTTAGTATATATTTGTTAGTATATATTAGTATATGTTAGTATAATATATGTTAGTATATATTTGTTAGTTTATGTTAGTATAATATATGTTAGTATATATTAGTATAATATATGTTAGTATATGTTAGTATATATTAGTATAATATGTTAGTATAATATATGTTAGTATGCATTTGTTAGCATATGTTAGTATAATATATGTTTGTATAGTATATGTTAGTATATATTTGTTAGTTTATGTTAGTATAATATATGTTAGTATAATATATGTTAGTATATATTTGTTAGTTTATGTTAGTATAATATATGTTAGTATATATTAGTATAATATATGTTAGTATATGTTAGTATATATTAGTATAATATGTTAGTATAATATATGTTAGTATGCATTTGTTAGCATATGTTAGTATAATATATGTTTGTATAGTATATGTTAGTATATATTTGTTAGTTTATGTTAGTATAATATATGTTAGTATAATATATGTTAGTATATATTTGTTAGTATATGTTAGTATAATATATGTTAGTATAGTATACGTTGGTATACATTTGTTAGTTTATGTTAGTATAATATATGTTAGTATGCATTTGTTAGCATATGTTAGTATAATATATGTTAGTATGTATATATATGTTAGCATAATATGTTAGTATAGTTTTGTTAGTATATTTATGTTAGTATAATGTATGTTAGTATGTATTTTTTAGTATATATGTTAGCATATATGTTAGTACAGCTTTGTTAGTATATTTATGTTAGTATAATATACATTACCATGTATTTGTTAGTATATATGTTAGCATATTATGTTCCCATACTATGGTTAACATATACTGTTACAGTGCATTCATTATATTGTATTTATTGTTACTACATTACAAATTACTATATTATTGTTACTATATTTCAAATAACGGAATGTACATGTATGTTGCCCTTCTGATCTCTAACTTTTATGCTCACATATAAAACGTTTATGTTGCTTCTCTGGGATGTCTAGCTTTTAAACAATGAACAAATATTACTAGTGCAAACCAAGTGAACAGCAAGCGTTAACCGCAACGGCCTCTCAGAGGTGCTGGCCACAGCCCCATAAACGCAGCAGGGGGCCAGGACACACGGGGCCATGCCCAGCCCCGTGCCTGGTTAGAGCGCCCACGGTGTGTGGCCAAGGCCATGGCGTCCCTCTGGGTTGGAACCTCAGCCTCCACCTGCGGCCTCTCTGTGTGGACAGAGGCGGGGGTGTGGTGGCCACTGGGTGTCCATTTTCACTAAGCCCCGGCTCTGCATCTGTGGGCTTGCGGGAACCGTGCCCACGTGGCCCCAGCTTGGCGGGCGAGCCCCGGCGGCCAGCCTGGAAGAGCGCCTGCCCCAGCCGCAGGGTCGCTGGGAGAGGGCTCTGCACCCTCCGGCCTGCACATGGCCGGACGTTGGACCCCAGGAAATGGCCCCTGAGTCTCCCCTGCCCCCCCCAGGGTGGACAGGAGGCCCTGGGGGACATGGTGCTGAGATTTCTACAGCTTCCTAGTTGCTGAACCCAGCCCGTTCCCACAAATCCCAAAATAGAGTCTCTGGCAGAGATAGGAGTGCTGAAATGCAGAGACAGCTGCAAAGCAAACAGCGGCCGGAGCAGGCGGGAGGCCGTCTGCCCTGGCTCCAACCTCAGAAAGGATCCGGGACCGCAAGGCACGGAGGGGTCACCAGGCTGGGCGCCGCCCCCTCCTCTCCAAACATCCTTGAAAATATGCCTGGCTGAGAGTGCAGAAACTTGCTCAGAGAGTTCTAGAGGAAAGCAGGATGTTTTGTCCTGGGGAAAAGAAGTGGTATAGAAATAGCTGCCTTTCCCCACCCTCAGTGGAAGTTCTTTTCTGAGTCTAACTTAGAGCCCTTGAACCATCACTCTTTCTCATTGCCCCCCCCCATGTCCACTTGTTCTCTTGCCCTTCTGAGGACAGAAGTTCACTCTTATTTTCCAGCGGAGTGAATCAAAACAGCTTCTCGGTATAGATTTGCTAAGTAGCTACTCAGGGCAGGGCACAGACCAGCTAGAGGTGGCCCCAGTCTTGAAGAAGTCCACGCCTCCCTGGGAGAAAACAGCTATAAAAACTCCAGGTTACCAGGCAGCAAGAAAAAAGAAGAGAGAAAGAAACAGAGTGGAACATTTTCATGAGCATGATGTGCTATGTGCTGGGCACTGACCTTACCAACTCACAAACATTAGGTCAATCCAATATAACAACTCCTTTATCAGAGTAGCTATTAACATCACCTGCATATTATGGATAGGAAAATGAGGCAAAAAGGAAAGAAAAGAAGGAAGGAAGGAAGGAAGGAAGGAAGGAAGGAAGGAAGGAAGGAAGGAAAAGAAAGAAAGAAAGAAGAAAGAAAGAAAGAAAGAAAAGAAAGAAAGAAAGAAAGAAAGAAAGAAAGAAAGAAAGAAAGAAAGAAAGAGAAAGAAAGCTTACCCAAATGCACATTATCTAGTATGCAGTAAGGGATAAATAATGTCTGCTGGTTGAAAAATAAAGTAACGAGAGAGAGGAAAGACAGAGAGAATGAGAGAGAGAGAGAGAGAGAGAGAGAGAGAGAGAGAGAGAGAGAGAGAGAGATAGGACAAAAAGGGAGTTTAAAAAACTTAAACAAAAAAGGGGAAGGAAGAATGAAAAAGGAGATAACACTCTAAGTTAGGGCTCCTCACTTGGCAGCCCAACTTCCTTTACCTAGTAAGACATCTGTGCATCTTCAAAGTCTGAGGATGACCTTCAGAATCTAAAAAAAAAAAAACCAAAATAACCCCCAATGGGCTAAGAAAACACTGCCAAGTGTCCACTCTAGGTCCGGGCTGCCCGGGACTGAATCCTGGCACTGCCGCATATTCTCTGCGTGACCTCAGGCAGGTTGGACAGCCTCTCTGTGCCTCTGTCTTTCTATTTGTGGAAGGGGGGCATCAGCGTGCCTACCTCCCAGGCTTGCGATGAAGAGCGAGTTGTGTAGTGCTTGCGATGTGTTTAGGAAGAGGCCAGGGTTTATAAACAGTAGCTCTGGTTATTATCAGAGAGGGCAGTGATCGCCCACCGCCTCACAGCCAGTAACCAGCAGAGGCAACTCAAGTCCGTTTGATTTCTGAAGCCAGGTTTTCGGCAGGGTCATGGCCGCAGAGACAGACACAGAGACTTTCTCTGTGGGCCTTCTGTTCTTAGCCCCCACGGCCCCCTTTCTGGTCAGGGCTGGGAAGCCGGCTTTGCTCCGTTCCCAGCCGGGGCATGCTCTCTGTGCAGTCCGCAGCCTCCTTGAGAAGGGCCAGAGCCTCAGTAGAGGGCAATGGTGCCCGCCAGCCCCCAGCACAGCTCTGTGGGACTCCTTTCTCTAGCTTCCTCTGAGTATCAGGGTGACAGAGGCCAGCCAGAGCCCTGGGCAGCTGAACACCCTGGCCTGGCCCCGGACACCCTCGGGGCAGCCCTCCAACTCCAGAGGCTCCAGAGGCGCAGAGCCAAGCTGCAGGCTGCAGTGAGTGGCTGGCAGAGGAGTGAGGTTAAGCCCTTACTGCCCGGCTCCCAGCTCCCGACAAACAGCGCCTTCCGTGATCTACACTTCACCCAGCCGGCCAGCCGCTCTTCTGGGTTCTTAACAGATAAAGTGACTGAGAAACCAAGAATCAAAGAATAGACCCCAAGTCACACAGTTGTAAGGGACAGAGTCTTAGACGCAGAGCCGCGTGCCTGTGTCTGGTGCCGTGGTTTGGCGTCTCCTCTCGGTGCTCCGTACTTACCTGTTGGCTACTCCAAACACTCTTTCCTTCCTGTTTATGTGATTGGAGAGAAATGGGCCATCAGCCGGCACAGCCAATCAGAGACCGCCAAGGTCATCTTGTTCTGCCTCTCATTGGCAGGCTGAGAATAATACATGCAAATTGTGTACACGCACGCACACACACACACACACACACACACACACACACATGCCGTTGGCTGGGAGTTTTTTGAAGCCCGAGGGATCCTCAAGAATAGTTTCGAATAGCGTCCCCCAAGTCCTAGGGATGTAAATCCCATTTATCAGTTTTCAGAATCTGCATTATTGCTGACTAATATGTTTTTAATTTAACACAATTCATTTTTTTCTTTATCAAAATAAATGCACCCTAAAAAGAGGAAAGCTGATCCAGGGTGTGGTGGTGTGTGCCTGAAACCCCGGGACTTGGGAGGCTGAGGCAGGAGGGTCTCATGTTTGAGGCCAGCCTCGGCAACTTAGCAGGACCTAGCTTCAAAAGTAAATAAATAAATAAATAAATAAATAGGAAGAAAGAAAGGGCCGGGAACATAACTCAGTAATAGAGCATCCCTGAGTTCAAATCCCTGTACCACCGAACACAAAAAAAAGAGAAAAGTCAATGTCACTCCAAAATTCAAAAACCATTACCACTTACCATGAGTGGAAATAAATTTTGCAAATAAATGGCATGAGACTCCTACAGGGAACCAACATTAGCCGGGTGTGTGGCCTTCCCAAGTCTGCGAGCTGGTGGTCCTCTCCATCTCTGTCCCGGAAGGAGCGTCGACTGCCACCAATCTAGCCATTGGTAAGAGCCCGCCACATTACGGATCTGGGGCTCGGCTGCCTTCCTCCCTGGGCCCTGGGCACAGTGGTTTCCTGGTTTGCTCAGGTGCTGAGAGAATTCAGGTCCGCATGGTTGTAGGACTGGGGTCTCCATTGTTGACGCCGTCCTCTGGGGGCCACTGTGACCCCTGGGAGGCCTCTCTCCTGGCTTGCACAGGGCCCCCGGCACCTCCCCCAGCTGTCGGGACTGGCCGCGGGTCCTGCCCTCAGCGCGCAGTGCGAGCAGGTCCTGCTGGCTGAGGACTGATGCGCCCAGCCGATCCCACCCGGATACCCAGCAGAATCTCTCCGTTCTAACAACCTGAAGGCGCAATTTGCCAGTTGTCAAGGAAAGGAACATATTCAACATATTTGGGGTCGTTATTCTAACTACCAAATGGTGCTGACTGTGGTGGTATTGGAAAACTGCTCTGGTATTAATTTCCAAAATGTCAAAAGCAGTCAGAGCCTGGGTCCTGTGTTCAGCAGGGGGCGGCAGCTGTTACACTGCAGAGATATTCTCTCTCTCTCTCTCTCTCTCTCTCTCTCTCTCTCTCTCTCTCTCCTCCTCCTCCTCTTCCTCCTCTCCTCTCCTCTCCTCTTCTCTTCTCTTCTCTCTCTCTCTCTTTCTTCCTTCCTCCCTCCTCCTCCTCCTCCTCCTCCTCTTCTTCTTCTTCTTCTTCTTCTTCTTCTTCTTCTTCTTCTTCTTCTTCTCCTTCTCTCTCTCTCTCTCTCTCTCTCTCTCTCTCTCTCTCTCTCTCTCTCTCTCGCTTTTAGCTTTAAAAATATGTAGAGGCCATCAGTGCCTCTGTTATCCTCCTTTGTGACCTGGCCTGGGTATAGGAAAAGTAAACTCCATGTGCTACTCAAAGCACCCGAGCTGATGAGCAACCAATACAGCCCGATACAACAGAGGTGGAAACCAGGTAGATTTTTTTTTTTTTTTTTTTTGCATGTCTGGGGATGGGACCCAGGGGCATTCGACCTCTGAGTTACATCCCCTTTCCTACTTTTTATTATTTATTTGGAAACTGGGTCTCACTGAGTTGCAAAGGGCCTCACTAAGTAGCTGAGGCTGTCCGCGAACCGCGATCCCCCGGTCTCAGCCTCCCGAATGCTGGGATTACAAGCGTCTGCCACCACACCAGGCTCCAGGTAGGTTATTGACCCCTGCACTTAGAAAATGCGCTGTCCGGGGCAAAGAGGCACCCCTGGGCCAAGAAATAAGTTTCTATCCCGTTGCCTTGGTAACACTGATAACAACATACCAATACAAAATCTACCTAAGGGCCGGGGTTGGAGGGGGCAGAGCTCCGTCTCCGGGCTCTCCAGCCTGTCCCGGGCACGCTGCGTTTCCTCTCCTTTCTATTCCCCACTCGTTTTGTAATAAAGACTTGTGGAAGCTGCACCCATCTGCCTATTAGTTTAATTTCCCTATTCAACAAATCCTAGTTGAATAGAGGAAGGGGAGCCCACAGAGCCATTACAAGGATGGAATCAGAAAGACAGAGAGGAGGGGAAGGAGAGGAGGGAGAAAGGGAAGGTAAAGAAAGGGGAGAAGGAAAGAAAGAAGGGGAGGAAAGAAGGGGAATAGAGGAGATGGGAGGAAGTAGAGGGCGGGAAGGGCGGGCGGGCGGGAGGCGGAGCGTGTCCTGAGGGGCCCAGTAGAGGCCTGTCTATGGACCACCTGCAACGGTTCTGGGCATCAGAAGTCTGCTACATCTGAAGTCAGAGGAGGCAGGAGACGCGGACATGGCTCCCTAGGACCGCCCAGAGCTCTTTCTCTGGGCTCAGGGCCGGCCTTTCACTGGGCACCGTGGCACCAGAGCCCCATGGCTGGCATCTCACCCCAGGTGCCCGGCGGGGGCCTGGACTGCCATCCTGGAAGGCGAGGTGTGCGCGCAGGGCCGGGCGGCTGGCTTCTGTCTCCAGCAGGCCTGGTCTCTCGCCCTGTGCTAATTACTTTGATCTTTTGCACTTTGTAAAAAAAAAAAAAAAAGCCCCACGACACCAATTGGTGCCCTCTGGCTTTAACCCCGGCCCTTGTAAAAAGTGGGGGTGGGTGCCAGAGGGAGGTCGGGCGATGGCGAACCAGGCGCACACGTCCCAGATCCGCCCTGGGCCTGTTCCTTTTATGGATCGCTCCCAGGACTCTCTCACACACAAAAAGAGAAATAAAACGCTTTTTACAAGATGGCAGGGCTGCGCGCAAGAGGGACTCCATGCAGGAACAGCTCCTTCGCCTTTTAATACACTTCCGGGCCAGATCCTACTTTCTGCAAGTGGCCGGCTCCTCCGGGTTTGGGTTTGCTCCCACCTCCCTCCCCAGGGCTCTGGACAGTCTCCGTCCCACCCCCGCCCCCTGGAGCCCGGGCCAAGCCCCACTTTCATCCATTCTTGCCCTGTGCGCCGGGTTCCATGACGCTGAGGAACAGACACCGTGAATTTGCCATCCGGGGAGGGACAACGCTGGTTTTCAGGAACTCAGAAGGTGGAAACTAAATAAAAGCCTATAGAATTAAACCAGAATTGAATTAAGAAGACAGCCCTTTGGGGAGAACGAAGGAAGGGCCGCATTTTATTTTTCTTGAAGCGCTAGTTTTGTTTTGTTTACTGGTGCTGAAGATCCAGCCCGGGGGCACTCTACCTCCAAGCTACACCTCCAGCCCTATTTTAGTTTGTTTTTATTTGGAAGCAGGGTCTCGCTAAGTTGCAGAGAGCCCGCGTTGCTGAGGCTGGTCTCAAACCTGTGATCCTCTGCTCTCAGCCTCCCAAGTAATCCTAAGAGATTACAGGTGTTCACCACCAGAGAAGACCCAGACCAACTCCCCATCTCAGCTTTATTGACCAACGCAACTGTATCAGAATCACTTGTGGTTATTTATTTTGCAAGTCATTTGTTACCAAAGATAAGGCCTTAAGGTTGCAGAGCGTTTGATTTCTTTAAAGTGTGTGTGTGTGTGTGTGTGTGTGTGTGTGTGTGTGTAACTGAGAATTTAGTTTAGGATTAGTCTACCTCTGATTTACAGAGCTACAGCCCCCAGACCTATTTTATCTCGAAACAGGATCTCACTCGGTTGCTGAGGCTGGCCAGGATCTTGCGATCCTGCTGTCTCAGCTTCCCAAGTATGGGGATGACCGGCCAAATTCAAGGTGATCCCTTCTGGAGAGTGTGTATAAGTCTGCTTCTGCCGCGTGACAAGCTGACCTCAAACTCAGTGGCCAGCGAGCCCACCTTTTCCGTGGCAGACGATACAGAGTTGGCAGTCAAGCTCAGTTCTGCTGGGCAGTTCATCTGGCCTTGGCTGGACTCACTAATGTTTTCACGGCCAGCTGCAGGGCTGGCTGGGGGCTGGCGATCTGGGCAGTCACAGCCGGGAGTTCTTGCTGGTCCTTCGGCGGTGTGCTCTCTTACCATCCCCTGGGGCGGCTTCAGCTTGCACTCATGAAGGTGCAAGCGTCCCAGGAGAACGCACACACCTGTGCAAGGCTTCTCAGAGCTGCCGCTCAGGGTCACTGCTCCAGTCTTTGGCCCAGAGGGAATCCACAGGCCAGACAACAGTCAACAGTGGGGAGCTAGATCCCAGTCCTTCTTGAGGGAAGCTGCCATTCTTGCCACCAAGAGCCTGGGCACTGGGAAGGGAGGGGGGCGCTGGTCATTTTTGAACTCAGACATAAGTTATTTCCCATCCCTATGGTCTTCATGAAAGAGAGTAAGTGTCAGAGGAAATAAAGGAGTGCATGGTTAAAAGAAAATGATAAAAGTGTGGTGGCCCTCTCCCCAAATCCCAGCACTTAGAAGGCTGAGACAGGAAGATTGCAGACTAGAGGCCAGCCTCAGCAACTTAGTGAGCCCCTCAGCCACTTACCAAGACCCTATTTCAAAAGAAAAGAGGTTAGGGGTATAGCTCAGAGGTAGAACACCCCTGAATTCAATCCCCAGTATATAAAAAATTTTAAGTGTGAAGAGTCAGGGTACAAATTGTAGGTCAGAGTGTCTGCAGGACTTCTGTCTTCCATCAGCAAGGGGCATCATGAGCCTTCAAGGGCAGGGGGCAGCAGATAGTCCAGGGTCATTTGTCATTTCCAAATCCCCAGATAAATCACCCATTTGGAGGGAACGTCCCAGGACTCCAGTCGCTGGGCAGTGTGTTTTGGGAAACATGATATAACTACTGTGCGTACGTAACACACGCACAGATACACAAGGGGCTCGAAGGCAGGTCTGTGCTTGCCGGAACCACGTCCAGAGTAAAGCCGCCCTGCCCGCCTCCTGCTCAGGTGTAAGGGAGTGTCTTACGGTAGTGATTTCCTTCTGGGATGTTGCTGCTGGGACGAGGGCCGAGCAGGAGGATTGATCAACTTGGTCCTTAATAAAGCAACTGCCCCTGGCTGTGATGGCGCCTGCCTGTAAGCCCAGTTCTTGGGAGGCAGGAGGAGCTCAAGGTTTGAGGACAGCCTCAGCAACATAGTGAGATCCTATCTCAAAACAAAACAAACAAACAAACAAACAAATAAATAAATAAATAAATAAAATAGGGCTGAGGGATGTAACTTGGAGGTAGAATGCCCCTGGTTTCAATCCCCAACACCACAAAAGTAAATAAAATAAAATAAAATAACAAAATAACAAAATTAAATAGAATAACACAATAAAATAAAGCAACCAGCAAGACTCCTCCCACCCAAAGGCAAGGGTCCTACAGGGGCTGGTGGATATATTTCCTTCCAGCCATTTTTCCCCATCTGCCATTTATTTTCTTTATATGTCTGAGTTCATTGAAGCTTCCGCCTTTAAAATACAAAACTTAGCCGGGCGTGGTGGCGCACGCTTATAATCCCAGCATTTGGGAGGCTGAGACAAGGAGAATGGGGGTTCGCAGACAGCCTCAGCTATTTTGTAAAGCCCTTTGCAACTCGGTGAGACCCTGTTTCAAAATATAAAGAATAAAAAATAGGGCTGGGGATGTAGCTCGGAGGTAGAATGCCCCTGGGTTCCATCCCCAGTACCGCCAAAAAAAAAAAAAAAAAAAAAAAAGCCACAAAACTTAACATTATACTTAGAAGCATGACTTAAAGGTTAGTTTATTAGTCGGTCAATATTTTCCTAAATAGACTTATTTTGCTTAATAACGGTCTGTTCTTTAAGTTGGTCTTTTCCTCTTCCCCCCTGTATTTTAGTATTTGGGACGAGAGCTTCCTACCTCCTGCATGGTCTCTGGGGTTCTGTTCGGTCCCCCTGTCTTGTGGGTGAGCAGACCCTGTCTGGGGAAAGGAAGGTGTCCAGGGTCTTGGCTTCTGCGCTGCCCTCCCGGCTGGGAAAGCAGGGGGATTGGTCCGGCCCCCACATTTCTGGGGTCCCAGCTGGCAGGGCAAGAGGAGGCTCCTCTGTGTCCTCGGATAAGATGCACTTGCGGTCGTGCAGAAATGCTTGCAGGGCTCGGGGTTGGCTTGAGTCTCACTCACAGCTGCTAAATCCTCCCCAAACCGCAAGCCAAATGCTGTGCTCGAGGACTCAGATCATTCATCTCTCTCTCTCTCCTGTTTCTTAGCTACCTTGAATCCAGAAACCAGAGAAGAAAGCCTGTTATTAGGAAATGGGTCTTTTGGTTTCTCAGATGAGAGAGCTCAGGAGAAAAGAGCCGTAGCTGGTCTTGAATTTGGCCGGAGCAGACTTCTTTCCTCTGGGCTAGATTACACTTTTGCACAGCTGCTGACGGCCTGTTCTGTTGGAAATTTCCACCCATCTGATCCAAAGAGGCCCTATCCTTGGGACCCTGGCCGCTGGCCTGCAAAGATAGGCCTTGGGAGGCTCCCGATTTCCCCGGTTGCTAGACGGCTTTGGGACTCCAGGCCAACACGTTTAGTGCGTGGCTCACACGTGCAAGTCCCGGGGTTCAATTCCCTATATCACAGGGGGAAACAAAGTAAAATATTTCACTAATACTTTTATTTATTTTATTTTATTTTTTTTAATTTAATTTTTTTTTTTTTTTTTTTTTTTTTTTTGGTGGTACTGGGGTTCCTGGAAGCCCGTCTATCTCCGGACTACACTCCCAGACCTATTTTATTTTTGGAAACAGGGTCTCCTAAGCCAGCACGGCTGGCTTTGAACCTGCGCGATCCTCCTGTCTCTGCCTCCGAAGCGTGGGGATTACAAGCGTGCGCCACCACGCCCGGCCTTCACTAATACTTTTAACTGGGTGTGGTGGCACATGCCTGTAATCCCTGTGCTTGAGAAGTAGAGACAGGAGAATCGCAGTTTCGAGGCCAGCCTCGGCCATTAATGGAGATCCTGCCCAACATAACAAGACCCTGTCTCAAAATAAATAGCCGGGCATGGTGGCGCACGCTTGTAACCCCAGTGCTTGGGAGGCTGAGACAGGAGGATCGCACAGGTCCGAAGCTAGCCTCAGCTACTTAGTGAGGCTCTCAGCAACTTAGTGAGACCCTGTTTCCAAATAAAATATGATATAGGTCTGGGAGTGTAGCCCAGAGGTAGAAAAGCCCCTGGGTTCCATCCCAGTACCACCGATAGATAGATAGATAGATAGATAGATAGATAGATAGATGTAAAGAGCTGAGGGTGGGTATAGCTCAGAGGTAGAATTCCCCTAAGTTCAATCTCTAACACCAGAATAAATAAATAAATAAACAAATAAACAAACAAAAATAAATAAATAAAGAGCTGAGGGTGGGTGTAGCTCAGAGGTAGAATTCCCCTAAGTTCAATCCCTAACACCAGAATAAATAAATAAATAAATAAATAAACAAATAAACAAACAAAAATAAATAAATAAAGAGCTGAGGGTGAGTGTAGCTCAGAGGTAGAATTCCCCTAAGTTCAATCCCTAACACCAAAATACATACTTACATACATACATACATACATACATACATACATACATACAAAAGTTCTGAGTACCATTCCTTCACCCAGCAGGCACCCAAGGTGTTAGAGACTCCTAAGACTTCCTACCACCCCATTTAGGAAGTCCTGCCATTCTGGCTTAGCTGTCTGACTCCCTCCATGGACCACCGGCTCTGGCCGGGGTTGTGCTGAATTCATCCATTGTAGCCCCAGAGCCCGGTCTAGGTTCCAGTCCAGAGCGGACATCCCATAAAGATCTACTGAGTGGAAAACTGAATGGATAAATGGGTAAATGACTGAATTCCCAGTGGCCTCATCTGAGGTCCACCGTGTGCCCTCTAGTCCCTCAAGTGGTCAAATAGGCTTTTTGGGGAAAAGAACTTGCATAATAAAGTCTGTCTAAAAAGGACAGAAGCCAACTGTGGTGATGCATGCTTGTCACCCCAGGACCTTGGAAGCAGAGACAGGAGGATCACAGGTTCACTGCCAGCCTCAGCTACTCAGTGAGGCCCTCCACAACTCGGTGAGACCCTGTTTCAACATAAAATTTAAAAGATAGGCTGGGTGTGGTGGCACGCGCTTGTCATCCCAGCGTTCCGGAGGCTGAGACAGGAGGATCGCGGTTTGCGGACAGCCTCAGCTACTTAGTGAGGCCCTCCACAACTCAGTGAGACCCTGTTTCAAAATGAAGAATAAAAAACAGGGCTGGGGGTATAGGTTGGAGGTCGAATGCCCCTGGGCTCCATCCCCAGTACCAATAAATAAATAAATAAATAAATAAATAAATAAATAAATAAATAAAAAATAGGGCCGAGGGTGTAGCTCAGAGGTAGAATGTCCCTGGGTTCCATCCCCAGACCTGAAAAAATAAAAAGGCCCTAGTAGTCCCAGTACCAGGGAGGCTGAGACAGGAGGATCACAGTTTGAGGATGGCCTTGACAACTGAGCGAGGCCCTCTGCAACTTGGTGAGACCCTGTTTGAGAATTTAAAAATAAAAATGGGACTAACTAAGGTATAGCTTGAAGTTAGAATGTCTCTGGGTTCAATCCCCAGTACTATAAATAAGGGGTGGGGGAGAAAGAGGGGAAAAAAGAAAGAAAAAAAGGAAAGGAAGGAAGAAGAGAAGAAATGGAAAATAGAAGAAAGAGCTATAGGATTTTTTTCCAAAAATATTCCCGAGGATGTCACAAATAGTGTCATATGGAAAGTCAGAAGACGGGAGCCAGGGTCACCCTGAGGAATCTCAGAAGTTGTAGCAAGACCCGGCTCCTCTGGGGAGCTGTTCCCTCCCACACCAAGAACAAGATTCAGCGTTTCCTTTTACTCCTGATATTCAGCCGGGCTGGTGACCGCGGCGCCCAGCCCAGCCTAGGAACCTTCTGCCCTCGCTATTACAGTCTTAACGCTCTTCTTAAACCAGCCCTGTAGATAAGTCTTCGCAAATACCCCCAGCCTACGTGGAAGTCTACCGGTCTCGGAGGCTCCATACTAAAACGCCGTTCAACACAAAGGGTTAGTGCCCCTCCAACCCTTAATGTACGTCTCTGAGTATC
>NC_137807.1:9577552-9637552 GCF_963383645.1 Muscardinus avellanarius | reverse complement strand
CCCCAGACCTGCAAAAGATAATAATAGTAATAATTAATAACAACAACAATAATAATAATAATAATAATAATAATAATAGACTAAAAATAGGGCTGAGGATGTAGCTCAGAGGTACAATGCCTGTGTGTTCCATCCCCAGTACCACAATTAAATAAATAAATAAAAATAAATAAAATACTGAAAATTTCCAGAAATAGCAGATACTGTCGTTTCTCAAATTATCCACTGATGTAGATCTTGGGGGAACGGGGAAACAGCATCTCTCTGTATTATTTCTTACAACTATGTGTCTCTACAATCACCACAGAGAGTTTAATGAAAAATAAAAACAAACACACAAACAAAAAACTAAAATTCCTTCCTCAAGACAATCATCATCGTCTCCGGCCAACTCAATGAAACCCGCCCAGAAGAAACACAACTTTGAGGGGTCTGAGGGTTGTTTAATTGATGACCAGTTTGAATCCCTGCTAGACTGTCCTGGTTGTTAAGTTTGGTGCCACTCTCTTACGATGGGGTGGCGTTCGATAATGCCATTATAACTGGCAATATTGTGGGTCAAACTGCATTGCGTGCCCCTAATTTGCCCAACATCACAGTTTAGCAACGCTGCTGTCTAGACTTCCCCCTGTGATCACGGAGCTGACTGGGGACCCCAGCCGGCACTGCCCAGCATTCAGAGAGGATCCCACAGCCCACCCACAGCCCACTCCCGCCCAGCAACCAAGCAGGGCTCACAGTTCAAAGTCTGGCTTCTAAAGAACGAATACCTCTTTTGCGACGCCACCATATTAAAAAAAAAAATCACTTAAGTTGAACCATCCTAAGTCGGCAATCATCTGTACTTTGAATTTGGAGCTTCTAGATAATTTATACTTTGATGCCTGTTAGGTTTTTGGTGCAATAAAAAGGCGAGAGAGACTGGGTGCACTGAAAAGAATTTTAATGGGGTCTTCTCTCAGGATAGGGGCCGGACCGCTCCTGGAGACCTCCGAGCTCCTGTCGCTGGAAAGGAAATGCCCTTCCTTTTAAAGTTTACATCTTGTGGGTGGAGCTACTCATAGGAAGGCCGCCCCTCTCACGACATCGCCTGTCTTGAGATATGGCCCTGCAGAGTCTCCTCCTTTTCTAAGGTCCCGCCCCTGCAGGGAGGGACCCAACCTGTCATCTGGCCTTTTGGTGATAATGGGCAGAGATTCCAATCTTAAACTACTTCCTGCTGTCAAGGGGCATCATAAGGGGGCCCCTTGACTGAGAGATGTCAGGTCCTCCAGAAGTGGGCAGGTGGGAGTATGGCTGCGGCGTGAGTCGGAGGTTACCCTGGACAGCTTGGTGATGTGTGCTCGAGGAGACTTTAGCAGATGAGGAGTTATGACAGTATAGCATCTGAAGAGGGAGAGCACCATAGTATGTGAACAAGTGGATCTGCTAAGATAAAACATCAAAGAGAATTATGCCGAGAAAAACGAAGCTTAGTAGGCCCCAACACTGTGCAAGAGAATTTGTCAAGGACTGTTGTAACGGAGCCTTCTTAGCCGGGTAAGATGATGCCAGTTGGGGTCCCCCAGCAGTTTGGCTGCAGTAGGTGTGGTGAGGATCACTGTGAGGGGCCCAGTCCACCGTGGTTGGAGATGTTTTGGTTGAAGTGACTTGAGGAGGACTCGATCCCCTGGCTTAAGGGCCTTGACTGCAGGGTGTGGAGCTGCTTTTTCAGTCCTGGGTTGGGGAAGATACCAGTCAGCATGTTGCCTAAGAAGGTGCCTGAGAAACGACAAGTAAGGAAGATAGGAAGCCAAGAGAGGGGATCTGAAGGGAGAGCGTGATTAAGCAGGAAAGGGCGACTGTACAGCAATTCAAAGGGGCTCATAAAGGTGGGGCCTCGAGGGGTGGCCCTTACACAGGCCAGAGCTAGTGGCAGGAGTTCAGGCCACGATACTCACAGCTCTTGGATCTGGTCAGCTGAGGTGGGCGGCTGCAAGCTTTGTAAGGCCTTGACCTGGTCAACAGTTAGTCCTTGGGTATTTGAGGTGAGATGTAGGCCTAGATACCGCACCTCAGGCACTGATAACTGGGCTTTATATGGGGCCATCCTGTAGCCCCTGCTTCCAAGAAAATTAAGGAAATGGGCAGTGAGCCATTTGGACACTTCTAGGGAGGGACTAAAAAGTAAAAGGTCATCTACATATTGTAACAGAGAACTAGGCTCCAAGGGGCACTGGAGGAGGTCCTGTGCTAGAGCCTGTCCAAAGAGGTGTGGGTTATCTTGAAAACCCTGGGGAGGACGGTCCAGGCTAGTTGTTGAGCAACCTGGGCATCGAGGTCCTCCCAAGTGAAGGCAAAACGGGAATATGACTCAAGATGCAGAGAAATTGTATAAAACATGTCCTTTAAGTTGAGGACTGAAAAGTGGGTGGTATTGGGGGGAATCTGAGATAAGAGGGTATAGGGATTAGGGACAACTGGGTGGATTGGGACCACCGCATGATTAAAGGTCCCATTAGGCCTTTTAACTGAGAGAATGGGGGTGTTATAAGAAGGATTAGTAGGGAGAAGCAGTCCCTGGGCCCGGAAATGAGAAATAATGGGTTTAAGCCCACGTCGGTGAAGAAGAGATATGGAAAACTGAGAGCGGGCAGGGAAAATAGTGGGTTCACATAGGACAATCTGTCCCAGTGTGTGACATGTTGCCACAACTGGGGTGCTGGTATCCCATACTATAGGGTCAACCAAATGTATTGGAAGGGGAGGTTTGGCTTCCCAGTCCTCAACTGCAGCAGCAGCCATTAAAAGTATATTAGAGGAAACAGAAAATGTCAGGAAATTGAATGAGAGTTCAGCCCCAATTTTGGTTAAAACATCTGTACCGAAAAGGCGGATAGAACATGAAGGGATAATCAGGAATGGATGGTTAACCATAAAAGTCTCTAAATGGCATAAAAGGGGGCCTGTAGTACGTGGGCAAGAGAGCATGCCATCAATTCCCTGAACCTCGATTTGGGAAGTAAAACTAGGTCCTTTAGAAGGAAGGGAGGATGGAGTAGGTAGCTGCTGTATCGATCAAGATGGAGATTGGCTCACCCGCTACCTGGAGAGTTACCCTGGGGTCAGCTTGAAGGCATAGTATCATGTGATTTTTCTTTTTTATTCCCTCACCCCTGTCATTATAATCCCAGCGGGATCCTCAGAAGGAACTGCAGCTGTTCCAGTTGGGAGCTGTGGATTGGTCAGGTGAGCCTGATCGGCCCATTCCCTGGCAGCCTTAAGAATACGATCTCGTTCATCTGCAGTTAAAGAGGAGGTTAAAATGACATGAAGATCCCGCCAAGTTAAATCATATGCTTGTACAATATGTTGGAATTCCTTAATAAAACCCGAGGGATTGGCAGAAAAAGAACCCAGTCTCTTTTGAAGTTGAGCAAGGTCAGGAAGGGAAAAAGGAACATGGACCCAGACCACGCCTTCTGCACCAGCCACACCTTCTGCACCAGCCACCTCATGAAGTGGGGCCAAGAGAGAAGGTGGGGTGGGTCTCTGGAACAGGTAGGGTGACCTATGGGGGTAGGCGAGGGGGAGGTAAGGGTTGGTCCCTTAAGGGAGAAAGGTCGGGGAGAATGGAGTGGGTTAGAATGGGAGGCTGCCTGGAATAAGATGATGACTACAATGGTAAGGAGAGGTCTTGTGGGTCAGGGTCGTCAGGAAATGGGGCCTGCAACTCGGTTGGGTCAGACTCCGGCATCCACGTTTCATCACAGAACAGGGATCTTGAGTTAGCAGAATAGCAGGCCTGTGACCCAGATAGGCCACCACGTGGCCCTGTGAGTTGCCACATGGTGACCAAGATGGCAGCTGTGGCTGGCGGGAATCCCCAGCCAGCATGACTCGAGCAGTAGAGTCAGGACGGGTGGAAAGGGAAAGCCAGGAACGCATGCACAGAAAAGCCCTTATGTACAGAACTTCTGACCATTTACCTGCCCATTTGCAAAAGTTACTGAGATCAATCAATATTTTAAAATCTAACGTACCCATCTCAGGCCACCGAGAACCATTACCCAACTCATAAGTGGTCCAGACTTTTGTGCAGAAAAATATGAGCCGCTCAGGGTACAGTTCCCTGGATAAACCTAGAATCGAGATTAACCAGAACACGGCTTATGAGGATTGGGAGTCTCTTTTAGATGACTGGCTTCCCCCATGACTGGTCAGCGGGTGAGGACGAAAACAGGAATTTGGCGTCCCAAGATCCTGCCTAACGTCTGGAAACAGCATGGTCATGTTAGAGAAGGACATTTCCGTTCCCTTTACACAACCGTAGGGCAGCCTGGCCACCCTTGGAGAACTTGGACACCAAATATTTGGGTTTATTTAACAGCCGTGAGCCCAAGTCCTGAAGAGGCTAAAAGCCAGAACCCGCTTGTCCAAGGAAGGGGAAGCTTACCAGTGCAGTGTTATCAGCCAGTGCTGACTGAAACCAAAGAGCATGCCGGGAGGGCATGCTGTGGAGCTGTTGGGGGGAATCAGGGCCGGATAAGGTCTAAGATGGCCGCTGGGGCTTGGCAGGGCGGAGAAATGGCCACTGGCTCTGAGCGTGTGTCGGGTGTGTCAGTGGAAACTGGCCGCCGGCTCTCAGCAGAGCTCAGGGTTAGGAAGATGGCCGCCGGCTCTCAGAAGAGCCCGGGGCTGGAAAGATGGCGCTGGCTCTCTGGAAGAGAGCACAGGGGTGGGGGAAGATGGCCACTGGTTCTCTGGAATAGAGCGCGGGTGCAGGGGAAGATGGCTGCCAGTTCTCAGCAGAGCTCGGGGCTGGGATGATGGCTGCCAGCTCTCCCAAGGAGCGTGGGTCTGGGTCTGGGAAAGATGGCCGCTGGCTCTCAGCAGAGCTCGGGGCCAGGAATATGGCCACCGTTTTTCAGCAGAGCGCGGGGCTTGGGCTGGGGAAGATGGCCGCCAGCTCTCAGTAGAGCTCAGGGTCCAGAAGATGGCTGCCAGCTCTCCCAGAGAGCGCGGGGCTGGGAAGATTGCCACCAGCTCTCAGCAGAGCTTGGGGCTAGGAAGATGGCCACTAGCTCTCCCATAGAGCACGGGGCTAGGTCTGTGGAAGATGGCTTATGGTCTTGGCAGGCAAGGGGCAGCGGCGGCGGCGGTCCTGGAGTGTCAGCGGTTCTGAAGCTGCAGGTAGGGTGGGAGCGTTCCCAGTGGACCAAGCACCTCGGCAGATCCAGGTGGAGGTTCCCACCAAGCCCGCCCAAAGCTCACTGCGGCAGCAGCGGCAGTAGGATATTTTAAAAAATAAAAATTAAATTAAAATTAAATAATCATCCCGGGTTTTGTACCAGATGTTAGGTTTTGGTACAGTAAAAAGGCGAGAGCGCCTGGGTGCACCAAAAATAATTTTAATGTGGTCTTCTCTCAGGGATAGGGGCTAGACCGCTCCTGGAGACCTCAGAGCTCCTCCATCACTGGAAAGGAAATGCCCTTCCTTTTAAGGTTTACGTCTTGTGGGTAGGGCTGCGCATAGGAACGCGGCCCCTCTCCGGACATCCCTGCCTCACAATAGCACCCAGCAGAGTGTCCTCCTTTTCTAAGGTCCTGCCCCTGCCAGGAGGGACCCACCCTGTCAAAGCCAACCTAAGGTTCCTCTTCCCAATACACTCATCCAATTTTTCTTTGCTTTTCTGTATTGAAGATTGAACCTGGTATCATTCCACTTCCTAGATACAATCCCAGCCGCTTTTTATTTTATTTTTGTGGTTCTGAGACTTGATCCCAGGATCTACCTCTGAGTCATATCCCCAGATATTTTATTATATTTTATTTGTGGTACTGAGGATGGAACCCAGGGGCATTCTAATTATGAGCCATACCCCCAGCCCTATTTTATATTCTTTATTTTGAAACAGGGTCTTGACAAATTGCTGAGGCTGTCCTCAAACCTGTGATCTTCCTGTCTCAGCCTCCCAAGTCCTGGGATTACGGACATGCACCTCCATGTCCAGCTAATCCCAAATTTAATTTACTTCCCATCTATGCGTCTGGAACTGGACTACCTGCACGTGGTTTCAAGGCAGTGTGGCCCACTGCTTGCTTCCAGGCTACAGCCCAGGTCTTGCTTCATTAAGCAAATAAAGGTTGATCTGGAAGACCCAGTTACCCAGCATCACTACCAGACACGACATTGGCTCAGGGAAGCAGCCATCCTTTTCTCCAAGGAGGAATAAGAAATCAAGCTAAAAGCAAGATAAACAGATGAGAATGCTTTGCCCTGTTTAATATGCAACACTGCTATTGGGCTGTTCTGCCACCATTCCGTATTAACACTTCCTATTGGTCTGTTTTGACACTGGTCAGAACAGAGCTCTCCTATTGGACGCTCTTGCCAAAATTCAGCACAGCATTTTCCTATTGGATATTTGTGCCACCATTAAATACGGAGCACTCCTATTGGCCGCGGGGTCAGGTAAGAAGCTACTAGTCTTTAAGGTACCCCAATTTTTTCATTATGGCTTCGGGGATGAGCTCCCTTTTCCTGTTTTAACTTTCCGTTTCCCTGAGTGCAGATTTTAGGGTATCTTTGTCTCTTATCCATAAATAAAGGGCTTTATTTGGCAGAATCTGACACGGAGCAGATATATGAGAGGTAGGAAAGGTAATAAGGTGGATTGTGGGCACCTGTGTTTCTTCCATCCCTAACTGCTGACTGTGGAAGTCACTGGGCTGATTTGTGCCTCAATGCCAACTCTGTAAAATGGCCCTGCTAACTCATGGGTCCGTTAGGAGAATTCACTGAACTTCCACTTACCACAGCCTTAGAAGTTTGCCTGGTACACATTAAAGGCACTTGAATACTAGATGAAACACCGATTCAAGGATCTGAAGAGCTCTCTGTGGCCCGTTGTCTTGCTGTTTTTCTCCCCAAAGCTGATCTAACTCAGTTTGAAATTTCGATTCTGCCACAGAAGTAAGATTCAGTTCTCTTGGCGAAGGGTTTTACATTCTTGCTGCTTCCTGTTCTAATTATAGGCTTGTTTCGGTTGCTATAACCCTATTCAAGAATGCCTGGCTTGATTATTTCTTTGGTTCAATCCCTACAAGATTATTGAATATTTATTGAGTTCCAGGAATTCTCAATGCTTAAAGAAATTATTTTTATTTCATCATAATTCGATTGCAGTCCTGATTCTGAAGTAATGATTTGTAAAAACTGTATCAAGCACCAGGCACTGTCTTAGCTCATTTAATCTTTGAAGAAGCCCTGTGAAGTTGATATTGTCGTGACACAGGGGATCACAGGATTAGCGAGCAGGGCGGTATCTTTTGAGCTCAGATCTGGCTGGAGGTGACCACAATCTTCAGCTCTCTCATCTGCGTATGATTAAAAGAACAAGCCGGGCGTGGTGGTGCACGCTTGTCATCCCAGCATCTGGGAGGCTGAGACAGGAGGATCACAGTACGCGGCCAGCCTCAGCTACTTAGTGAGGCCCTCTGCAACTCAGTGAGACCCTGTTTCAAAATAAAGAATAAATAATGGGGCTAGGGGCGTAGCTTGGAGGTAGAGTGCCCCTGGGTTCCATCCCCAGTACCACTAAATAAATAAATAAATAAATAAATAAATAAATAAATAAATACACTTTTGTTTGCAATAGTAATACTTTCATGTCAAATCTAAGTCTCTTTATAACCCAGCTATAGCGATGTATGCCTGTAAGCCAAATACTTGGGAGGCTGAGACAAGAGGATCACAGCTTTGAGGCCAGCCTCAACAATTTAGTGAAACTCTGTCTTAAAAAAAAAAAAATAAGCCGGGCGTGGGGGTGCACGCTTGTAATCCCTGTGCTTGGGAGGCAGAGACAGGAGGATCCCATAAGTTCGAAGCCAGCCTCGCTGGCTTAAGAGACCTTGTTTCCAAAATGAAAATATAAAATAGGTCTGGGAGTGTAACCCAGAGGTAGAAGGGTTTCCAGGAACCCCAGTACCACCAAAAATAAAAAATAAAATAAATAAAACAGGACTAAGGGTATAGCTCAGAAGCAGAATGCATGTGAGTTCAATCCCCAGTACCCCTTCTCACAAAAAATAGAGCTTTCTATGATTTTCTGGAATGCAAGGGGAGAAACTAGAGGGGGACTTAACAGGCACAATTCAGGCAGATTATATTTAAAAATGTATACACATGTGAGACTATATCTATGTTTGTTTTCTCACATGCAAGATATTTCTCTAGTTGTTATTGTTTAAACTAAAGGCTGGATCCCACTGTTGCCTCAAAGATGCATCTACACTTATGCACATTTCTTTAAAAACAAGGCATTACTTGACTTTTTGAAAATCTAACAAAAATCCTAAATAGAAAGCTTAGCCATTTAAAAGAAGACATGTCAGCGGAATGTAGCCATTTCTTGGGAGGCTGAAGCAGGAGGACCAAAGGTTTGTGGCCAGACTCAAAATTTAACGAAGCCCTCAGCAGCCTAGTGGGACTCTGTTTCAAAATACAATAAGTAAAATAAAGCTGGGGGTATCACACAGAGGTAAAATGCCTCTTGGTTCAATCCCAGTTCCACAAAAGAAAGGAAAGAAGGAAGGAAGGAAGGAAGGAAGGAAGGAAGGAATGAATGAATGAATTATATATTAGCTGGGCATGGTGGCCCACACTTGTAATCCCAGTACTTGGGAAGCTAAAACAGGAGGATCTCGGGTTTAAGGCCAGCCTCAGGAACTTAAGTAAGAATCTCAGCAACTTGGCGAGAGAGACTGTGTTTCAAAAATAAATAAAAAGGGCTGCGATATAGCTCAGAGATAGAATGCCCCTGGGTTCAACCTTCTGTACAGCAACAACAAAAAATACATATCACTCATTTTGGGGAAAATTAGATATAATTTCAAGTAGAGGGATTCGTCATTAAGATTACAGTAAAATTTAAATTATAGTAAAAGAATATGTACCATTCATTTTAAGTATGGTAAAAATTTTAAGCACTGGGTTTAGCCACTTAAAGAGTATTTACAGTGTATTTCTGTAGAGAATATACCACCCCATGCTGCGTGCATACATCTAACGTTTGCTTGGGTTTTCCTGCATTGACTCCCTCACCTCCGCACCATAAACAGGGGAATTTGAAAACCAGGATCCATTGGCTATTTTCTACGCCTTAAAGTCTTCAAAGGCTCCGCGGTACTGCTAACTAAAGTTCCAACAATTTAGCCTAGTAATTCAAGCCAGCCAAGACGGACTCCAGACGCACAAGTTGGTTTGACTTTTTTGTGGTTTGTAAGAGCCCCCCTCATCGCTCATCACTTTCCTCCCGGGCAGGAAACCCGAGGGAATGGCCGTTGGGAGGGAGACTCGGCCCTCACCTTCTCCTCCTCTGTCCCCGTGAAGGAGACAGAACACGACCAGGCCCGTGCACGAGGCCTCCCCACCCAACCCGGGAAGGCGATCTGGAAGCCAAGTCAACTCAACGCGTATTATTCTGTCTCTTCCTCTCTTTTTTTATTCCTTGCAAGCTAGTATCTTGCAGAAATGCAAATCAATCCACACAGGAAGAAAGGAAGAAGGAAGAAAGGAAGAAAGGAAGAAAGGAAGAAAGAAAGAAAGAAAGAAAGGGAAGGAAGGAAAGAAGACAGGCTTATTTTTCACAATTTTTGTTTTGTGTTTTTGGATCAGAAACACAGGACTTCCCAAATCAAGTTAAGTGAGTCCCAGATGTGGACTCCTTTCAAATGAGAAACACACCCGTCATTTCGGGCAGAGTTCTGCAGGAGAAACCAGTGATTACAGCGCCGGCGACAAGAAGAGAATCTCTCCGGGGAGTTTGTCCCAGACTGGAGGGAGGATGAAGGATGTAGAAGATGAAGGGCTTCCATGTTTCTCTCCCTGGGGAGCGGAGGGGTGGAATTCAGGTTAATTAGGCTGGGGGGGGGATCACTGGCGAGCCCGCCAGGAGCGTGGAAGGCATCTTCGACTGGTGTAGAGGGCTGGTGGGGATTCAGCTGCCAGACGTCGAGGGCTGGTTTTATTAATGAACAGGCACTAAATCTATGTTGCACATCTAGGACATGAACCACCCGGGCCAAAAGGGAAAAAAAAGAGTGAGACATGACAGTGATGTTCATACTTGTGGACATTCTGGAGAATTCTTTCTCCACGGGAGAATGGTAGATGGCAGAGCACTGCAGAATGCCCAGACATGACATGATGTGCAAATTAATATATTTCTTTTAAAGGCCAAGAGGAGAGGAGGGCCTTTTGACAGCCTCTCGTGGAGGCATTAATTTTCAAAGACCGATCAAGACACTAACTTGTCACGGGGACTTTCTTCTCGTGTTGGACCCAAATAAGAACGTTGAACCGTGTAACCAAAGACATCTCTTGGTGAAAGATCCTTCTTTTAGCGACGATAATTCGTATTTTCATCAATGTCATGCTGCGCCGAGATGAAAACAGCCTTTCAAATGTGTTTCTTCTGTCTTCTCGTAATAGGTTTGATTTTTACATTTCTTGCCATCTGGTTCACTAAACGGAAATATGGAAGTACTTTTACTCTCGAAGCGCTTCTTATGGGACTTGGTCTAAGATGTGGCCCTTTTCTTTTTACTGAACTGGACTTTAACCTAGATTTCCCTACCCCTCGTCCCCAAGAAAACAGGCCACGTTTGGGCATTTGGGTAAGGCTCTACCCTTTGGTCGGCGGTACTAGTTAACCCAGAGAAAGTGCATTTTCTGCTGAACTGGACTTTATCTCAGCCATTTCTTCTGCAACTCATATCTCCACAGCATAACACCAAAGTGTAAGGGGTGTATTGCTTTTTACTAGCAACGGTGTTAGGCTTCCTAGAGCTCTCTTGCTCTACTGTGGAGATTTGAGGATTTTGAAGATGACAGCTAATCTTTTATTGCAGGAATATGATTTATTTCAATAAGTAGAACCACACTGCTGACCCAAAATTGACATGCAGAATGAGTGGTCATATACTCAAGCTGTCAGAAGTCACTGAGATTCTGGAGATGTTTGTTGCTGCGACCAAACCTAACCTATCCTGACTGATACACTAGATAGACTTGGAGCCTCATTCCTTCCCACAATCACTCTCCCACACCCTCCTGGGTTTAGGTAATGATTAAGAACAAGACTTCATCTCAAGCCGAGCTGATGGTTATACAGGAAAGTCCCCACACTTCTTCCAGGCAAAGACGCTGAGAATACAGAGGCATGGTGTGGGCAGCAGCAACATTGATAAAATAGGAGAGTCTGCAAGAAAGCTGCTGGCTGCCTTTGTCCCCATGAGCCTGGGCATCCCTCACTAGGGGACTGAGCTTTGTTCCCCCCACCACCACCCCTACACACATATGCTAATACCCTTTCCCTCCACTTTGTGAATACCTTAAACACATGCACACAGTTTCACCCTTACAACCAGGCTGAGTGCAGCCAGCGAGTCTGATCCACCCTGATCCCTGGCCTGCGGGAGGTGCTCACAGGGCATTAAGGTGGCTCATCTCTGGGATGGGGATGCATTCCAAGTGCATCTGGCACTGGGAACAAAATGTCTCAGCAGCTGTGGAGTGGCCGCTTTCATCCTTTTACACCACGAGTCTCTACCCCTAAATTCTTTCTCTCTGGAGCCAGACACCAAACCAGAGTGAGTTAATCGTGCCCGGGGTGGGAACTCAGGGGTGAACACTCCCTCCAGACGGCAGCGCTGCCAGTGCCGATGGGTCTGTGTCACCGGGTAGTTATCTCTGTTGACATAAAATATTTGATTAGAAAGGACTTGCATCTTATTAAGGAATATTTAAACGTTGTGTTTTTTTGTTGTTGTTGTTGTTTTTTGGTGGTACTGGGGTTCCTGGAAGCCCTTCTACCTCCGGGCTACACTCCCAGACCTATTTTTACATTTTTGTTTGGAAACAGGGTCTCCTAAGCCAGCGCGCGTGGCTCGCTTCAAATCTGCGTGATCCTCCTGTCTCTGCCTCCCAAGCGTGGGAATTACAAGCGTGCGCCACCACGCCTGGCATCAACGTTGTGGGTTTTGTTGATGCTATTTACTGGATATTTTCAGAACTGACCAGGTGAAGAAGTAAAATAGGGTCTTGAACATATAGCATGTATCTGTACTTTTTTTTTTTGCTGTATAGTCCTATTGTATAGATATCCATCAGTTAATGGACATTTTGGGCTAGTTCTACTCTTTGGCTATTTTTTTTTTTTCTGGGACTGGGGACTAGGAGTGGTCATGCGACCTTCCTGGGTGAATTAAATGTCAGTGGAGGTGGCACACATGGTTCCAGTTTATCTTCTGCTTGAGCCCTTCTCATGGTCTCATTCGAGATAGAAGAAAGAAACCTGCAGAAGAGTTCTTGAGTTCTTATAACAAAAAATGAGCAAAGCAACTCCACCACCAGGAACACAGTGAATGCTCAGCGTGAGTCAAAAGGACATAGTTGCCATCTGCGAAATAAAATGGGGAGGGGCTGCTTGTTACTGCAGCAGAATCCAGTGTATGACAGACGCAGGCACGGTACAGATGGCACGCAACAAGTCCACGGCCAGATTCTCCAATTTGGAACCTTGAAGGAATCCTTCTCTCCTCTTCTTCTAGCATCCTTTTCTTTCATTTTCCCTACTATTAGTTGTATTCAGCAAGCATTTCTCAAGATGTTTACCTGTTGGGTTCTGGAAACCCAGCAGCAAGCAAGATAGACCCATGTGACATGCTCAGTTCACAAGACAGAGAGACAGACAGACAGACAGAAAGACAGACTTCCTGCATCAAATGAGGAAGCATGGGTAAGCACCGCTGTGAATAGATTGATCCTTTTAAGGCTTTTGCTGATAAAGTTTATTCAGAGAAAACTAAGGCAATCTCAGCTGCCATATCCTGAACCTCCCATCAGTGTGGACCAGTCAGTTGCAAATGTTTTGCAAGGTTTTTAGAACCAATAGAAGATTACCAAAATATTTCCTTCCTTCCTTCCTTCCTTCCTTCCTTCCTTCCTTCCTTCCTTCCTTCTTTCCTTCCTTCTTCCTTCCTTCCTTCTTTTCCTCCCTCCTTCTTTCCTTCCTTCTTTCCTTCCTTCCTCCTTCCTTCCTCCTTCCTTCCTTCTTCCTTCCTTTCTTCCTTCCTTCCTCCTCCCTTCCTTCCTTTCTTCCTCCTCCCTTCCTTCCTTTCTTCCTCCTTCCTTCCTTCTTTCTTTCCTTTCTTCTTTCCTTCCTTCCTTCCTTTCCTCCTTCCTTCTTTCTTCCTCCGCTCTCCTTCTCTTGCTCTCTCCCATCTTCTCTCTTTTATTCCTTCCTTCCTTTACCCCCTCTCTCTCCCTTCCTTTCCTTCCTAAATAAATTAAAATAAATGTACTGTTAACCACACCCTTACTTACTTCCAACATGCTGCATTTCCCTGCATAGGACAGATCAAGGTAAAATGGTAGAAGCCATTCCTAGAGCCAGTGCCTTCTCATCATAAGATCGTTGCTTACTTAAACTCACACTGTAGCAAAGAGCCCGACGGGCTGTAAGCACAATATCAACAGGATCCCCTTAGTAACAGGAGGTTGAGTATGGATGTCATGATAGTGCTGTGTGCATCGCCAACACTTTTTATACTGGAAAATAATAAAAGTGATCAAAGTTAGCAGGCCCCTCGAAGTGTGACTGGCCTGGGCGCTCCGGCGGGCATTATTCCGTGTGGTCTTCATCACACCCCTACAAGTACTTATCACTGCCAGCACTTCACAAGTGAGGATAGCTGAGACAAGACTAAGACAGGCTTTGCTCTTTCTCCACACGACCCCAGCTAGTGAGAGGCAGAATGTGCATTCTTTACATCCATACTTATTTGAGTACAAATTTCATGCTGCATCATGACTTTTACATACCCAGCTAAAGTGACTTTTACATACCCAGCTAAGGTGACTTTTACATACCCAGCTAAGGTGACTTTTACATACCCAGCTAAGGTGACTTTAAATACCCAGCTAAAGTAGCTTCCAGGGTTTGACTGCAGCCCATTCTGGACTTCATGGTGCATGGTGGTTCAACCTGTGATTTCCTCTGTAGTTCCCCCCCACCCCAACCAACCAGTGCACAACTTGGTCCTCCTGGAGGTGGGCCTCTGTCTTTCCCACTAATCTTCAGGTTGGAAAGGGCCTCCTGGAATTTTTGTTATCAAAAGATGCAGTAGCTGGATGTGGTGGTGCACACCTCCTTTAATTTCAGTCCTTGCGGTGCTAAGACAGGAAGATTTGGGGCCAGCCTCAACAACTTAGTGAGATCATCAGCAACTTAGTAAGCCCATCTTTCAAAATAAAAAATAAAAATAAAATAAATAGCTCAGAGGGAGAATGTCTTTGGGTTCAATCCGTACACACACACACACACACACACACACACACACACACACCCTGTAGACATTGGGTCTCCATCACCACACCAGGGCAAGAGACTCCAAGTCCATCCTTCAGATGGCCTCTACCCATCCCTCTCCCTCCTGGGAGCCTCCTCCTTCCCTTCACCAGTAGATGAGAGACCACAGGCCATTAGAGAGGGGAAGTGCTGGGTTCCAAAGGGTGCAGCAGGGTGAACCAAGCCTCCCAATCCCGTCCTAGGATGGAGCCAAAGCTTTTGAGTCACAGCCACTGAAATTCTTTTATGTGGCCGTCAGCTTTCCCAGTTGCAAAAGGCTCAACACAGACCCTACCATATAGGATTTTTGAGAGAAGTTTTTGTTTTTAAAGTAATGGTGGGCACAAAGGAGAACTATCATCTGGGAAACCTGTTAAGAATCACATCCTAGCAACCTCACCATAGCAACAACAACCATGATAATAAAGACGGTTGCCGGGGGACCACCAGCCCATCCCAAGCAGCTCACCATCCATGGTCCGACAGGCAGAGGTATCCAGAGTTCAGAAAGATCAGACTCCAGAGCCCCCTGCCCCCCCAAGCCCTAACACACTCTAGTATCTAAATGTTGGTTTCTAGAAACCTCAGACTCTTCCAAACCTTTGGCTTCATTTGCATGATGCAGCCTCTTGGAAGCAGGTCCGTGTTGGAGTTAAGTCAACTCAGTTCTCTTCTCTCCTTAGCCAGCTGTGTGGCCGGGAGCTTCTCACATCTGTGCAGTAGATGCCGTGTGCCTCCAATCTTGCAGATTGATAGAACGGGGTTAAGTATGATATGCAGCAAACACCCTGAAGAGTGTGCATCCCACAGTAGGTGGTTTAAACATAGTAGGGTTTTGTGGGAAAGAAATATAGACAAAATGAGGTCACTGTGTGTGTGTGTGTGTGTGTGTGTGTGTGTGTGTGTGTGTGTGTTGCTAAGGATGGAAGCCAGGGGAATTCTCCCTCCTAGCCATACCCCCGGTTTCATTATTATTTTTTCTTTACATACCCAACTCTATTTTACTTTTTATTTGGAAACTGGGTCTTACTAAGTTGCCGAGGCTGGCCTCAAACCCTTTATCCTCCTGTATTAGCCTCCCAGGTACTGAGATGACAGGTGTTCACCACCATATCTGATGCAAAGTCACTTTAATGAGAAGTTATACCCACTGAGGGTCAGCACCGGAGCTCTGGAGCCCAGCTGCCCGGGGCTCCGATTCTGTTGTCACACGGCAGCTGGGTGACAGCAAGCATGACCTCACACTTCCGTGTCTTTGTCCATAAAATACAAATGAGGCCTTTGCTATCCGAACCCTAATGTCGTCAAGGACCTAACATGTCAAAGGCCAGGCGCTTAATAAAGGTGAAATACGGATCAGGCCCATAGGTCACGATGTAAAGACCTGAGCCCGGCTCTGAGCCCACGTCCAGCCTGAGCCTGGCCGGCCTGACGCTGGACAAAGTCTTGCCTCCGTGGGCCTCGGCAGAAGGCGCCTTCTCCGGCCTGACGCTCCGCCATCCATTGAAACCGCGGCTGAAACGTCTGACAAGGCTCCATTGTTTCCATCCGGCCAGGAACACGTGTTTCTCCCGGCATGTGTGTTGCCCTTTGAAAGGCTCAGCCCCGGCCCCTCACACTCAGCTTCCAGGCCCAAGACGCGGGACCGTGGGTCCAGGCATCCTGGAAACCTGATCCCCCAAACCTCTATTCTAATAACGTTGTTCTTGAGACCGGGGCTCACCTATAAATCATTTTTAATGACAGTGTGAGAAGACAGAATGCGCAGAGCAAATCTTACATGACACTCTCATCACCAGTGGCCTTTAATATCTTAAATCAAATGCTTTATGGCGCTGTGCCGTGGGCTCGGGGAGGAATGAAGGCAAACTATTATTTCTCTGTCTTTGTGCACCTTCGGTGTGCTTGGGGTCACTCGCTTTGGGGAATTCCGGGCCGTTATGCTTGGGGGGCTCCCGCCGGGATTCTTGGGGAGCTTTTGCACAATGAGGCAGCCTGTGCCGAGCTATCCAGAGCTGGTAACATGAGAAAGTTAGGAGAAAATAAGCCAGGCCTGATCTGGGGTTCCTCGCGTTCACCTGCGGGTCCCTTCCCTTGCAGGGAAGTCGATACGGTGAAAATCAAACCACACCGACAGCAAATAAAAACAGGCTCTACCTCTGCCCCTCCCCACCCGGACCCGAGCCAGGCGCAGAAAGCCCGCCAGTTCCCTCCCTCCGACAAACATCTCGTGAGTGTCGACAGCAAGCCGGGGACGCGTCCAGCCCTGACCCTCGGCCCCTGTTCTCTCTCATTTCCTTCCCATTCTTGGTTTTTCGGGGTGACCAGTGGCAGTCCTTCTGTGTGCAATTTCATCTAATGATTAGGCACCTACTGCGTGCCAGGAGCTGGGAACACTTCCAGCGGAGGCGTGGACAGGGAGGGGCTGGTGTCAGTCTTCGGGGTTTAAACTGTGTGCAACATGAGCCCCCTGGATGTCCAGGGGGAACATTCTGGAACATATAGTAGAAGGGGAGCGTGCAGGAGTAGTGGAACATCCTGGAACATACGGCGCCTGATATACAGCAGGTGCCCAATGAATGGTTAGTGAGTGCATGATTGGCCAAAGAACCAGTCATAGAAAACAGTGATCAGAAGGACACGGATGTATTATTGCGTGGCTCTGGCTCCCAGTTCTCATCCCCTCTTTGCTGCAGGAAGAGGCTCTCTGGGTCTCTTGAAGGGAGGTTTGTACTCTCCAAAGGTATCAGCAGGGTGCAGGGAGGCACGCCTGGATTCCCAGGATGTTGGAGGCAGACACAGGAGGATTTCAGATTTGAGGCCAGCAAGCGGTAACTTTGCAGAGTCTCTTTCAAAATTTAAAAAATAAATAAATATAAAGGGCTAAGGAGTGTAGCTCAGAGATAAGACACACCTGGGTTCAATCCTCAGAATCAAAAGGAAGGAAGGAAGACAGGAAGGAAGGAAGGAAGGAAGGAAGGAAGGAAGGAAGGAAGACAGGAAGACAGGAAGGAAAGAAGACATGTTGAAGTCCCGCAGTAAGAGACCGGGGAGTCTTACCTTCCTGCTGCTGATTTCCTAGGATGGAAGCCTCTTGACTCAGGTATTCCCAGTGGCTTGTAGACAGGTAGCCTACGTCCCGGTCGCAGGCTGCTCTCCTGCCCAGATGCCGAGGTTCCTAAGTCGCAGGAGCCGCGTTCGTGGCCGCAGACCTGCGCTTTGATACTGCGCCCCGGGCTCCGCAGGTCCCACTGGAGCCCCACACACCCCGGCCAGGACAGAAGCTCCGAGTAACTCCTACGTCATAGAGGCTCTGGGAACAACCCCAAAAAGAGTTAGATGATGAGTGTTGAGCGCTTGACCCCCAGTAAACGCCTAACAAATGCCTGTCGTCCATTTATAGGGGAGGGGACCAGGGCTCACAGAGGGAAACGGGGAAAAGAAGGGGCGATTAGGGGATGTGGGGGACGTGAGCAACCAGAGGACTCGAGCTTCCAACCATGTGAACGGCTCATCCCAACACCGCTTCTCTGCAACCTGGGGCGAGTTACTTCTCCTCTCTGAGATTCTACTTAGTAAGGGCAACACCGGGTTGAATCACGGCATCGACAGCTTTCATTCCTACGCAAAAAAAAAAAAAAAAGTTTGAATTTCGGCAATTTTGTAAGATTCAATTTAATACAAGTCACCTTCTCTTCGTGTTCATGGGAGGATTCAAAGATACGTAACGCTGAGCACAGGGCCCGGTAGATAGCAATCCCTTCAAATGCAAGAAATCATTTAATCTGCATCTCTGTAGTTTCCCTGAATAAAAGAAGAAGTGAGATATATTTTATAGCAACAGAGAAAGCAAAACTTCTATCATAATTCTACCCCTGGACAGGCCAGTGTCACCTCCTGGGCTTGGTGATACGGCATCAGCAATTTCCTCCACCGGCGGCACAGGTCAATGATTCACCGGCTGCTCTCAAGTCCTTTCTGCACCTGGATGCTGAGGAGTCCTTGGCCCAGCACCTCCTGTGAACCAGAACGCCAGAGTTATCGCTGGGGGGATCTAGGCCACCTCTCTCTCCTCATCCCAGGGACGCGAGGATGCAGCAGAGGCCAGGTGTGTCTCACAGGTTAGGGTGTAACAAAGGCCACCAAGGCCCTCCCAGAAGTCTGTGTCTATGAAAACCTGCCTTCCCTGAAGCTGGGTCTCCTTCAGAAACATCGTCTCCCTCTTTCACGGTCTCCATCACACCTGGGACTGGGTCTCTTTTATCTCTGCCTCCAGCATGTTTTAGGGTTACTCCAAACTTCAGACTCTATGCCGTCCCCTCACATCTGGACCGCACCCCCTACCTAGCCTGGCTCCATGGGCACAGCAGCACCTCCTGCATCAGAATAAGTTTTGAAGCCAGCATGGTGGCGCACGCTTGTAATCCCAGCATTCGGGAGGCTGAGACAGGACGATCACAGTTTGCATCCAGCCTCAGCTACTTAGTGAGGCCCTCTGCAACTCAGTGAGACCCTGTTTCAAAATAAAGAATAAAAAAATAGGGCTAGGGGTGTAGCTCGGAGGTAGAATGTCCCTGGGTCCCATCCCCAGTACTGCAAAAAAAAAATTTTTGGATTAATTGTGACCTATCTTGAACTTTCAAGGAACCTGATACCAGACAAAATAGATTGAACTATTATCACGGTCAAGCAGTGGGATGGGTTGAATAACAGATCAAAATGGATCACCAGAGAACTCTCACTCTCTGTGGTACTATACCAACAAAACCAAGCCAGGGAACACTCCAGTACTTAGACAATTTTGGAGGTGTCTGGCTAAGTCACACCCTTAAAGCATCAGTTGTCCCAGTCCACAACAGTAATCTCCCAAAAGGCCCATACCCAACACAGCCAGCATTGATTGGGTCATAATTATCCCGATCTGGGCCAATCAGAGTGCATCTCCAAGGAGTTTGGGGTGGGCACTGCAAGGGAGAGTCACTGTGCCTAAAAATTCGAGACAGTCGCATGTGATCTTGGGAATACTCGGGAGCAACATTCCACTTACTACATGAGCAAGGAATGTGAATAACCATGGTGGTGGTGCTGATGATGATGGTGTTGTAGTGATATGTTGGTAGTGCTGTTGATAGTGGTGGGATGTTGATATAATACTCCTGATGATGATGGTGGTGGTGCTGATGATGATGGTGCTGTGGTGGTAGTGGTAGTGGTATTAGTGCTGTTGACGATAATGGTGGAATGCTGATAATGATGTTGATAGTGATGGTGATGGTGGTGGTGGTGATGATGTTGGTGGTGGTGATGGTGATGATGCTGGTGGTGGTAATAGTGATGGTGCCGATATCAGTGGTGGTAATGGTGGTAGTGGTGTCGATGACAGTAATAATGGTAGTGATGGTGCTGGTTGTAATGGAGATGATGGCTTTGCTGGTGGCAATGGTGATGCTTATTAAGGTGGTGGTGGTGATGATGATAGTGATGGTGATGATGTGATGTGATGGTGATGGTGATTGATGATGATGATGGTGATGATGACGGTGATGATAGTGATGGGATGATGATGATGGTGATGATGACGGTGATGATAGTGATGGGATGATGATGGTGTTGATGATGGTGTTGATAGTGGTGATCATGATGTGACCGTGCTGATGATGGTGGTGATGATGATGATGGTGATGGTTATGGTGATGGTGATGATGATCTTGGTGATGGTGATAGTGATGATGGTATTGATGATGGTGATGATGTTGGTAATAATGATGATGGTGATGGTGATGGTGGTGGTTATGGTGATGGTGATGATGGTGTTGTTGATGATCATGATGGTATTGATGATGCTGCTGCTGCTGTTGATGATGATGGTGATAATGATGGTGCTGATGGTGTTGATGATGATGATGATGGTGTTGATGATAATGGTGGTGATGATGGTGTTGATGATGATGGTGATAATGATGGTGCTGATGGTGTTGATGATGAGGATGATGATGGTGTTGATGATAATGGTGATGAATGATGATGGTGATAATGGTGATGGTGATAGTGATGATGGTGTTGATGATGATGGTGATGATGATGGTGGTGATGATGGTGTTGTTGATGATGGTGGTGGTGTTGATGATGATGGTGATGATGGTGTTGTTGATGATGGTGGTGGTGTTGATGATGATGATGGTGATAATGGTGATGGTGATAGTGATGATGGTGTTGATGATGATGATGATGGTGAGGATTGTGCTGATGGTGGTGATCATGATGATGCCAGTGCTGATGATGGTGATAATGGTTGATGGTGATGATGATGGTGATGGTGGTGATGATGATAATGGTGGATGGTGGTGGTGATTATGATGGTGGTGTCAATGTTGGTAGTGGTGTTAATGATAGTAATAATGGTCATGATGGTCATGGTGGTGGTGATGGTGATGATGGTACTGATGATGATTATGTTGATGATGGTAGTGGTAATGGGGGTAATAGTGGTAGTGGTGACAGTGGTGATAATGATGATACCGGTGGTGGTAATGGTGAGGATGATGGTGTTGATGATGGTAGTGGTGTTGATGACAGTAATAATGGTGGCAGCGGTGCTGGTCGTACCGGGGATGATGTTTTGCTGGTGGTGATGGTGATGATGGTCATGGTGGTGGTGATGGTGATGATGGTCATGATGACAATAGCCCTCACACTCACTCTCTGTCAGCTACTTGACTGTTTCACATCCATTATTCTTTACAGCCCCATGCAGTAAAGAATTAAGGAAGCAAGGAGTGCTGTTACTTTACACATAAAGAGAAGTAAGGACATTTCCCAAACAATCAAGACTTCATAACTGATAGAGCAGGGGGAGCCATTTCTCCCTGAAAGAACACTGCGGCGAGTGTGAGAGATGGAGAGAGAAGTCCCAGTCTCTCAGTCACAGAGAGTGACTTCCGAGTCCCTGCCCTTGAGTCCTAGGAGACGCCACATTGCCCTCTTTCTTAAGCTTCCATCAATTTTCACTACTTTTGCAAGACGCATGTCAGTGAAGAGAGTCACTGAGCTTTCTCTGGAGAGGCAATGATTCTTCCTACTAGAGTAGGTGGTGGATTTTTTTTTTTTTTTTGGTGGTACTGGGGTTCCTGGAAACCCTTCTACCTCCGGGCTACACTCCCAGACCTATCTTTATATTTTTATTTGGAAACAGGGTCTCTTAAGCCAGAGAGGCTGGCTTCGAACCTGCGTGATCCTCCTGTCTCCGCCTCCCAAGTGCAGGGATTACAAGCGTGAGCCACCACGCCCGGCTGCGGTGATTTTTGAAAACTCCATTTTGAACCTAAGCCTGCTCTGAGGCGAGACAAACGAGACACCTGGGGCACCCTGGTTTGGAGGCACGCGTTCCCGGGGTCACGCGGGCGAGGGTGAGCGTTTCACAGCCTCCTCACAGTCTACACCTGAGGCTCCTTGCTGCCGTCCTTTGTGAGTCAGCCTCGCTTTAAACAACTCCCTTTTCTCCTCTGACCAGCACTCCTCCAGGGTCAAAAAGACCTGTTGGAGGGGCAGTAATGTTCTGATTCTGGCAAACCACTTCCTGCTTGCTGAACCTCCATATCCTGTGTGTGTGACAGACATTACTAGTCGACATGGCCTCTTCTTGCTGCATGCTGTGTCTGTGGCAGACATCAGTAATCAATCATGGCCTCTTTTGGCCAAGTCTGGATGTGTTTGTACCTGAATCCTTCTCCACACAGAGCCATGGGGACTTATGACCAAATGTTTTCTCTCTCTCTTTCTCTCTCTCTCTCTCTCTCTCTCTCTCTCTCTCTCTCTCTCTCTCTCCCTCTATTTTTTTCCTTTTCCTACCCTAGAACTTGACCCAAATGAAGCTCTGCACATGTTTTCAAATTCAACTGAAACCTGACCAAGAAAGTTTAGGAAGATCCTGCTGGATTTGTTCCTGTGTACTGGAAGTTACTTTTCATATGACTGCACGAATTCACACACTTTCAGGAACAACATATTGTTGTTCACATGCAAGCTGAGGCCTGGTCTTAGAAGTGGTACATGCCTGTAATCCCAGTACGTGGGAGGTAGAGACAGGAGGATTGTGGGTTTGAGGACTTAGTGGGACTCACAGCAGCTTAGTGTGATCCTATTTCCAATTAAAAAATAAATAAATAGGGCTGATAGTGTAGCTTCAGAGGAAGAAAGCCCCTGGGTTCAATGCCCAGTGCCTAATATATTCATATATACTATATACTAACACATGTATAATATATATATATATATATATATATATATATATATATATATAGTCATAAACAATGGGAAGATAATCCTTCATTTCTCACAAACTTCAAAATTACAAGGGCCTAGAAGCTCAAAATGTTCTGTTTTGTCATAATAACTACCCTAATTTTTACGGCATCAAATATCAAGGTTGTTAAGAGGGGTAGGAGCTTGGCGCCTGTGATTTGCTGGTGCCCAAGCAGGCCTGGTTTTTTCTTAAGGGCTAAGAGCAACCCTGGAAACAATTTCATATACACATGAATGTGGTCATGTGTACTCATTCACACAGCTGCGCACACACGAATATTCATAGTTACACACTCAGGGCAGCATGTATACCCTGAACATGCATACCCCTTACATACTGTGCACACACACCTACCAATTCATGTGTGCACACAGGCATGCCCCTGGTGTGTGTGCATGGGCACAGATCCTGAGTGTGCTCACTTGGGCCCTACACGCATGCTCTCGTGCCCCCACAAGCATGCACGTTTATGCACACATATACAACCCTTTGCACACAAGAGTGCATCCACACATACTAGCACAGTCTCAGATCTCACACCTCTCTGCCACATGCACACTTTCGCAACACACTCATCGAAGCCCCAAAGCACACGTGCATACCCCGACACAAGCTCATGCACACAGACAGGCATGAGGCACAAGCAGCCACACAGATCCCACAACACACACACACACACACACACACACACACACACACACACACACACACAGGCTCAGCCAGCCCTCCGGTGCCAGGCCCCGGTGCGAATGGCCCTGGGCAGGCCCGCGCTGTCAGGGAGCCTGCTCAGAATCAACGGGGCAGCTCACGGTGATAACAGTTTCCAGAGCCCGGCGAAGCGAGCTTAATCCGCAGTGAAAAGCTGACAGGACGGGCGCCTGGGCGCGCTCCCTGCCAGCTCCGGCTCGCTCAGCCCGCGCGGGAGGTGGCAGACTCTCTGTCCCCTCCAGCATGTCATCTCCTCTCTAATGATGCCCGCGTTTTGACAAAGCTGAGCAACACAGCCGGTAGGTGTGAGGTTGGAATTAATTTTCCTCTGGAAGGTCAAGTACATTAATGAGCTTTCGGCTGGCTGCGATTGTTCTTGCTTTTTGCAAAATAAAAGGGAGGGGAAGAAAAAAAAGTGGGGGTGGAGAGAAGGATGCTCTTTCCTGGAGCTGCTCTACTCTTTGTCTGCCTTTGGAAGATGGGGACCCTTCAGAAGCCGAGTAGACCCCCGTGGGCAGACAGCGGGCTCAGCTGGAGCCCCCCCTGCGCTAGGAAGCCCCGGCACTGGAGTCAGCGACGACGCGAGAAAGCAGCAGGCTCCTCAATCTCTAAGGAGTTTAGAAAAGAGAGACATGTAGAGGGGGCCCGGGTGCACGCCTGTAATCCCAGCAACTCGAAGGCTAAGGCCAGAGGATCACAAATTGGAGGCCAAACCGAGCAGCTTGGCAAGAGTCCGTCTCAAAATAATTTATGTATTGTGGTGCTGGGGATGGAACCCAGGGCCATTTTACCTTCGAGCTACACCCCCGCTGGTCTTTTTTTTAAACTTTGAAACAGGGTTTCACTGAGTTTCAAAGGACCTTAGTAAGTAGCTGAGGCTGGCCTCGAACCTCAATCCTCCTGTCTCAGCCTCCCACATGCTGGGATTGCAAATATGTGCCACCACGCCCGGCCCCTTTCTATTTTTTTATTCTTTGAAGCAGGGTCTCACTAAGCTGCTGAGGCTGGCCTTGAACCTGTGATCTTCCTGTCTCAGCCTCCCAAGTACTGGGATTACAGGTGTGTGCTGCCACGCCTGGTAGACAATGAATAAGTATATTTAGAGTTTTAGGAAGAAAAGAAATGATGACTTGAGAGGAAAACTCCACATAAGGACGGAACTGAAAGCACAAATGCCTTTTGGAGCCAAGAAGATGGCCTAGACCATCAGTGTGGCCCCAGCAGGGGTCTCTGCTGAACCCTTGGTGTATTCATCTCAGGATGAAAGGGGGTGCCCCCTCTTCCAAACCATTCCTGCAGTAGAAGATGGTGAGCTGGATATGATCTCATCTACCAATTTTATTTTCAAGAGAGATCAGAAATGTGGTTTCTTTCCCCATGTGAAATCTTGTGCCCCCCATTTTTTCTTTATAATTTTTTTAATATCACCCTGCAAGCTCTACATTATCCTGGATCTGTCCAGTGACTGCCAATTCAGGCCTCTTTTTTTAGAGTACACTGGTGTTCAATGGTATTTTTTGCAATTGTTCACACAGTCCCCCCTCGCTAGGACAGGGAAAGTCCATGCCACCAAATGTCGTGTACGCGTGCATGCCTGCCACACGCTCGATACGCATGCATGTGCTGGCATCCCAGTACTTGGGAGGCTGAGACAGGAGGATCACAGGTTCTAGGCCGGCCTCAGCAACTTAGCAAGACCCTATTTCAAAAAAATAAATAAATAAATAAAAGCCAGGCGTGGTGGCGCACGCTTTTAATCCCTGCGCTTGGGGGGCTGAGACAGGAGGATCACGCAGGTTCAAAGCCAGCCTCAGCTACTTAGTGAGGCTCTCAGCAACTTAGTGAGACCCTGTTTCCAAATAAAATATAAAAAAAGGTCTGGGCGTATAGCCTGGAGGTAGAGAGCCTCTGGTTCCACCCCCAGTACCACCAAAAATAATAATAAAAATAAAAATAAATAAATAAAATAAAACAACTGAGGGTGTAGCTCAGAGGTAAAATGTGCCTGGGTTCAGTCCGCAGTGACACACACACACACACACACACACACACACACACACACACACACCAAACACAGAGATGGATGGACCAAATCTCACCCTATCGATAAAGGCAGGTTAAGTTGCTCGAATGTCCCCCACGCCCAGCGCTGAGTGGCACATCACCCTCTCCTTTCTTTCTTAGCTTGTTTATTTATTCTGTGGTGCTGGGGGATGGAACACAGGAACATCTACCTCCGAGCTACACCCCCAGCCCTATTTTTTATTCCTTATTTTGGAACAGGGTCTCACTGAGTTGCCAAGAGCCCCACTAAGTAGCTGAGGCTGGCCTTGAACTGCAGTCCTCCTGTCCCAGCCTCCCAAGTATTGGGGTTAGGAGCTGGGCCACCACGCCCGGCTGCCCTCCCCTCTTTGTTTATTTTTTTGGGGGTACTGGGGGTGGAACCCAGAGGCTTTCTACTTCCGGGCTACACTCCCAGACCTTTTTTATATTTTATTTGGAAACAGGGTGTCACTAATTGCTGAGAGCCTCATTCAGTAGCCGAGGCTGGCTTCGAACCTGCGCGATCCTCCTGTCTCAGCCTCCCAAGCGCGGGGATGACAAGCGTGCGCCACCACGCCCGGCTGCCCTCTCCCCTTTAAATGAGGAGTTCCCGCCCTCATTTAATCCTTGGAGGTAAAGAACATCTCCTCTCTCCTTCGGTGGCGTGGCTCCCGGGGGCAGCACTCACATCCCCTGTCTCTCCCTACCTGTGCTCCCTTGGGCGCGCCCCTTCACTTTTCTGACCCCCATTTTCTCCTTGTGAAATGGGGCTCAGGGTGTCACCGACCTCCCGGGGCTCTGTGATGACCTCTGACAACCTGTGACGACTTGCTCACCTACGTTAAATGACCTTTCCAATAATAAGCAGAGCCCTTAGAACAGCGCCGGGCTTCTCTGACATTGTGGGACCATGACGTCACAGCCAGCAAACATCATGACGTCACGCAAGGCGGACATCATGGTGACGTCACAATGTCATGAGCCGGCGGACATCGTGACGCCACACGCCAGCCGGCATCACGCTGGGTGACACCAGCAGATGTTCTGACATCACGTGGAGACTGGCATTGTGACGTCATATGCTGGCGGGCATTGCAGGTGCATGCCCCAGCAGTCATCATGACGTCATGTATCAGCAGGCATCGTGACGTTGTAGGTCAGCGGGCGTCATGACCTCATGATGCTGGCATGCTTCCGCTCATTCTCTTAGTTTTTTGAAGCTTGCAAGGGCGGGAAGAGCTCAGGCCTGCAAGTTCAGGCCCTTGGAGCTGCGGTGTCTGCCTTGCAGAGGAGGTGGGAGCCACACGCTGCAGGCTGGCAATGGACAGAGACAGAAAAGGGAACTTTCCAGCAGAGAAAGAGGGATTAGACAAAGGGCAGTGTTGGGCTGGTGGGCGGCTGGACGGGATCCAGGCGAGAGCAGAGCCGCCAGGGACGCAGGTATGAAGGGCTCGGGAGTCTTAGGAAAACCGGAGCGCCAGGGGGGTCTGGATACATTTCTAGGCTTTTACATCACCCGTGAAAACCCAGCCAAGATAGGATTGTGCACCAAGACGCCAGCACGAAGACAGCTTCTTTTCCTGGGAAGAATCTCAGAGAGCAAGTGTCCCGGTTACCAGATCGTATTTTAAAAGGATGCCATAAAATTTCCTTATTAAAAATAAAGAGGAGGAGGAGGAGAGGGAGAGAAAGAGAGAGAGCGCGATTCACTACCGACGCCTTTTTTATTAGGATGCTTACAGAGTTTCATAGAAGGCAAATTAAAAAAGAAATCCTCCCAAGAGAACGGAGTCCTCTTTCTAATCTGGGAAAAAGCGCAGTGGGCTTTGGCTGAGATAAAATTCCAGTCTCCTGTCTCCGTGATCCTCTCGCGACCACGGTGCCTGGGGACATTTGGTCGTGTCCGTCCTCTGCGATCCAGTTGTCTGTTCCTGTCTCCCGGGCAGGAGGACAGGGACCGGCGGGGCAGACCCACGGCTCCCAGTGATCAGAAACAGCTGGGTGCCCGGCAAAGGCTGGACCCGCGGAACAGGAGGGGCACAGAGTCTGTCTGTCTCGCTATCTTCCAGCTCATGAGCTTGTCAGAAAGATGCTGAACCGGGAACAGGGAGGCAGGGCTCTGTGCGCCTAACCCGACTCCCTTGCCCACTCTTCCTTTTCCCCAAAAGGCATCCCTGGCTCTGTTGACACCCCTAGTTTGCTTTATGAGTGCCCCCTTGTCCTTCAAGGGCCAAGTCTGTCCCCCCAAATCATGCTGTGGCTCCCCCCCCCCCCCGCTTGGCAAACTCAACTCCATTGTGCTGAAGCATGGATTCCTTGCCGTCGGCCTCATCTTCTAGTGTACTGAGCCACTGAGGAGCGCGTGGACAGTCTGTATTCGGGAGGGCGGGCTCTGGCGTACGACGACGCCAATTTAAAGCCTCATTAGACGTCTATCTGTGTGAACCCGAGCGAGCGATTTGGCTTCTCTATGTCTCCAACTGCTCATCTGTAAAATAGGGGCTACCCTCACCCCACCAACCCCATAGAGTTTCTATAAGTATAAAAAAAATATAGTAGGTAAATTGCCCATTTACTTCAACAGCTGGGACATAGTAAGACTTCAAGAATTTTGGCTGGGCGTGGCAGCCCACACCTACAATTCCAGCACTTGAAAGGCTAAGACAGGAGGATAGGAGGTTCGAGGCCAGCCTCAGCAACTTAGTGAGCCCCTGTTTCCAAATAAAAAATAAAATAGGAGAGCCTGGCGCGGTGGCACACGCCTGTAATCCCAGCATCCGGGAGGCTGAGACCGGAGGATCGTGCTTTGCGGACAGCCTCAGCTACTACTTAGTGAGGCCCTTTGCAACTTAGTGAGACCCGGTTTCAAAATAAAGAATAAAAAATAGGGCTGGGGGTGTAGCTCAGAGGTAGAATGCCCCTGGGTTCCATCCCCAGTACCACAAATAAAAAGAAAGAAAATATAAACATCTCATTAGCCGGGCGTGGTGGCATAGGCTTGTAATCCCCGCGCTTGGGAGGCGGAGACAGGAGGATCGCGCAGGTTTGAAGCCAGCAGTGCTGGCATAAGAGACACTGTTTCCAAATAAAAATTAAAAAAAAAATAGGTCTGGGAGTGTAGCCCACCAGTACCACCAGAAAAATAAAAAATAAACATCTCATTATTGTGTGACACCATTGGCTGGAATTGGGAAGGAGAACGGGACAAGGTCCAAGACCTTTCACAGTCCCGGCTTCCAGATAAAAACATGAGGTGGGCGGAGAAGGGAGCCGCACAAGTCATGGCAAAGAGTTATTTGACCCCCCGCACACACTTGAAAACTTTAATTGCTGGTAATGGTCACCCTGTTGGGTGGTATTTTATTAACGCTAATAGATTTTTTACAGGATATTTCTCACTTTACTCTCGGAGAGCCTCGGGCATTCATAAAATATTAAAAGGTAGTGCGCTGGGTCGTTGGGTTAAAGACGCCCTACTGATGGGCTTTCCCGCAAGCTCGAGACCTCGCCAGCAGGCAGGCACAGGATGGATGTCCGCTGTCAGCTGCGGCAGAGGGGATGATAAAATAATAATCGTCACAAATGTTTACTGGGTATTTACTCTCTGCCAGGCACTAAGCTAAGCACTTTGCATATGTGTCTCTGTTTTATTTTTAAGTATACACAATACAGGGTTTCCTCCTCCTCCTCCTCCTCATTCTCCTCCTCATCCTCCTCCTCCTCCTCATTCTCCTCCTCCTTTTCTTCCTCTTCCTTCTTCTTCATTTGTGTTTCTGGGGAGTGAACCCAGGGGCCTTCTACATCTGAGCTACACTCCCATCTCTATTTATTTATTTTTATTTTGAAACAGAGTCTCCCTAAATTACTAAGAATCTCACTGACAGCCGGGCGTGGTGGCGCACACTTGTAATCCTAGCATTCAGGAGGCTGAGACATAGGATCGCGGTTAGCAGACAGCCTCAGCTACTTAGTGAGGCTCTTTGCAACTCAGTGAGACCCTGTTTCAAAATAAAGGATAAAAAATAGGGCAGGGGGTGTAGCTCAGAGCTCAAATGCCCCTGGGTTCCATCCCCAGTACGGAAAAATAAGAGTCTTACTGAGTTGCTGAGCTGGCTTTGAACCTATGATCCTCCTTTCTCAGCCTCCCAAGTGCTGGGATTACAGGCGTGTGCCACCATGCCCAGAAAAGGAGTTATTACTTGCACTCTGTTATGCAGATTGGGAAACTGAGGCCTAAGTGAGAGAGGGGGAGAGAGAGAGAGAGAGAGAGAGACAGACAGACAGACAGACAGACAGACAGAGACAGAGAGAGACAGAGACAGAGAGAAGAGAGAGACAGAGAGAGAGACAGAGACAGAGAGAGACAGAGACAGAGAGAGACAGAGACAGAGAGAGAGGCCGGAGACTAGGAGAAGAGGTCCTCGGCATGTGCAGGCAGGCAGCGAAAGCCCTCTCAGGCTGCTTCCCATCCGATGTGTGGCCTTGGGCAAGCTGCTAAGCCTTTTTGAGCCACAATTTCCTCTTTTCCAAACTTGAGGATTATTCCCATTTTACAAGAGAGAGACTGAGGCCCAGGGTCCCAGAGCTAATAAGTACTGGGCTCCGCGCCCACGAGACGGCCTCAGCTTTGGCCCAGGTATTCACTGCCACGTGAGGAGCCGCCTTGGAACTTCGAGGCTTAAGCCAGAGTTACATCCGGCCCACAGGTGCGTAGATCCAGAGTCTGGGAGCGGCTGAGCGGAAAGGCTACCCTGTGAGCCGCACAGAGTTAGCTGAGGAAGGAGGCTGAAGGATTCACTTGGAGAGGCCTTTTTCTGTTCTGTTCTGTTTTGTTTTGTTTGTGTACTGGGGGTTGGATGCAGGGGCAGTTTACCTCTGAGCTACACCCCCCAACTCATTTTAGTTTTTTTTTTGTTGTTGTTATTTTGAAATAGCATCTCACTAAGTAGCTGAGGCTGGTCTTTTTTTTTTTTTTTTTTTTTTTTTTTTTGGTGGTACTGGGGTTCCTGGAAGCCCTTCTACCTCCAGGCGACACTCCCATACCTATTTTTGCATTTTTATTTGGAAACAGGGTCTCCTAAGCCAGCATGCGGGGCTAGCTTCGAACCTGCGCGATCCTCCTGTCTCCGCCTCCCAAGCGCGGGGATGACAAGCGTGCGCCACCACGCCCGGCCTGAGGCTGGTCTTGAACCCATAATCCTCCTGCCTCAGCCTCCCAACTTCTGAGATTACAGGTGTCTGCCTCTATACTCTGCTGGCAATACTCTTTTGAGATGAGTTGCAGTTAAATTTTAGTCTTATTTTTTCTGCTTTTTTCTCTTTTTCTTTCTTGTACTGGATATTAAACACAGAGACATTCAAACCCCAAGCTACACCCCTCAACCCTTTTTTATTTTGTTTGTTTTGAGAGATAATCTCACTAGGTTGCTGACAGTTTCATTATGTTGCTGAGGCTGGCCTTGAACCTGCGACCCTCCTATCTCAGCCTCCCAAGTACTGGGATTACAAGCGTGCACCACTATACCCTGCTGGTAATAGTCTTTTTAGTTGAATTACAATTAAATTTTATTTTTTGCTTTTCTGCAAAAGGGGGAGGGCACTGGGGATTGAACCCAGGGACAGTCTACCTTCAATCTACCCTTTTTAATTTCCGTGTGTTAAGACACAGTCTTGCTAGGTTGCTGAGAGTATCACTAAGTTGCGGAGGCCGGTCTTGAACCTGCGATCCTCCCATCTCAGCCTCCCGAGAGCTGGGATCACAGGTGTGCTCCACCGGGCCCAGCCTCAAGATCTCTTTTCATTTTCTCAGGTTTCTCCTCCTCCCGGTGACATTTTATCCCCCGGGGCCTGGCCACATGGCTTGTGTTAAATTACAGTGAGGTTGCTTAGGGTAGAGACCTCTTCTACGTTTGCTGATCGGGCTCTGTCAGAAGGAGCATTCCGGGAGATAAGATGCAGAAGCATTGAAGGGGACAAGTCAAAGCGACCACATACTGCCATCTTCTCTCCATGCCACGGAAGGGGAAGGAGACCCTGCCTCTCATGGGAGGGATGTCAAAGTATAGCGTACAGCCATTTTGATCTGCCTTCCTGATCCGTAACAGGGAGTCACTAAATAATAAATTTTGCTTAGAGAAAAAAAATCTATAAAGTAGAAGCAGGTCATTGGGAGAACTAAATGAGTGGTAGGGAATGCCTGCAACTCCAGTACTTAGGAGGCTGAGTCAGGAGGATCGCAGATTTGAGGGCAAAAAGACCCTGTTTGAAAAAAAAATAAAATAAAAAAATAAAATAGGGTTGAGGGTGTAGCTCAGAGGTAGAATGCCCCAGGGTTCAATCCCTAGTACCGAACAATAGTAGAAGTAGAAATAGTAGTAATAATAACAACAACAGCGGCTGTAGAAGAAGAAGAGGAGGAGGAGAAGGGAAAAAAGGAAGAAGATAACAAAACTGTGGTCTATACACACGGCGGAATTGTGCTCAGCCATGAAAAAAAGAACAAAATCGTGTCATTTGTAGGAAAAAGGAGGGGACTAGAGAGTATCGTGCTGAGGGCGGCCAGTCTCAGAAAGTCAGCGGTCATACGTTTTTTTCTCATCTGTGGAAGCAATTCTCTAAAGTTTGGGGAGCACGGAGCAAGGATTCCCCTCTGGTGCCCCTAGAACCCTCCAGTGGGGGGCGCTATGAGCTCACCTCAGAAGGAGGCAGGAGGGAGCCCAGAACAGGGTAGTCTGTAGGTGTTGTGCTAGCGGTTCCTGGTCCCTGGCCCAAAGCCAACAGCAACCATAACGATAATAACTTCTAATAAGCTGACCCTTTACCATCCGACCCTCATGGTCCTCCTGTGTCCTGAGCCACTGGGCTGGACCCGGCCTTGAGTTAAAAGCTCTAACTCACAGCGACTCGACAAGGGTTCGTAAGGTTAGCTCCCTTTTACAAATGGAAAAATGGAGGCTTGGGTTTACCGCTGGCTTCCCGGTGAGTGGGTGACCAACACCCAGGGATTGGTGGGCGGGAGCGGCTCTGTGTTCTAAATATCATGGAGGAATTCAGCTCGCCTTCAAGGCCAGCCCGTGTCACCACCTTCCTCCTCCTGCTCCTCCTCCTCCTCCTCTTCCTCCTCCCTCTTCTTCCTCCTCCTCCTTCTTCCTCCTCCTCTATCCTCCTCCTCCTCCTCTTCCTCCTCCTTCTTCTTCCTCCTCCTCTATCCTCCTCCTCCTCTTCCTCCTCCTCCTCCTCCTCCTCCTCCTCCTTTTCCTTCTTCCTCCTCCTCCTCCTCCATCCTCCTCCTCCTCCTCTTCCTCCTCCTTTTTCTTCCTCCTCCTCCTCCATCCTCCTCCTCCTCTTCCTCCTCCCTCTTCTTCTTTCTCCTCCTCCATCCTCCTCCTCCTCCTCTTCCTCCTCCTCCTCCATCCTCCTCCTCCATCCTCCTCTTCCTCCTCCCTCTTCTTCTTCCTCCTCCTCCATCCTCCTCCTCTATCCTCCTCCTCCTCCTCTTCCTCCTCCTCCTTCTTCCTCCTCCTTCTTCCTCCTCCTCTATCCTCCTCCTCTATCCTCCTCCTCCTCCATCCTCCTCCTCCTCCTCTTCCTCCTCCTCCTCCTCCTCCTCCTCCTCTTCCTCCTCCTCCTCCTCCTTCTCCATCTCCTCCTCCTCCTCCTCCTCCTCCATCCTCCTCCTCCTCTTCCTCCTCCTTTTTCTTCTTCCTCCTCCTCCTCCTTCATCCTCCTCCTCCTCCTCCTCCTCCTTCTCCATCTTCTCCTCCTCCTCCTCCATCCTCCTCCTCCTCCTCTTCCTCCTCCCTCTTCTTCTTCCTCCTCCTCCATCCTCCTCCTCCTCCCTCTTCTTTCTCCTCCTCCATCCTCCTCCTCCTCTTCCTCCACCTCCTCCATCCTCCTCCTCCATCCTCCTCCTCCTCCTCTTCCTCCTCCTTCTTCTTCCTCCTCCTCCATCCTCCTCCTCCTCCTCCTCTTCCTCCTCCTTCTTCTTCTTCCTCCTCCTCCATCCTCCTCCTCCTCCTCCTTCTTCCTCCTCCATCCTCCTCCTCCTTCTTCTTCCTCCTCCTCCATCCTCCTCCTCCTCCTCCTCCTCCTCCTCCTCCTCCTCCTCCCCCTCCCTATCATTATTATTGTACCAGTATCAGGAATGGCCTAGGAAGATTTGAGAAAGCTCTCATTATTAAAAAATATATTTCACAAATCATTGTGTAAAAAGGGCAGACCTGGGGAAAGGCTTGGTTTTGGTTTTGGTCAGGAAGCAAACAGCTCTTGAAACTGAAATAGACTTAGCTAAAAGCAATTATCAAGTCCATAGGAGAGGGGAGCGAGGACTTCCCCATTTGAAAGACAGATCTACATAATAATTGGATAGTCAGGTTTGAATGGGAGGAAGGGGAAAGGAGAAATATGGGCGTAAACTAAGTTGGGCAGGAAAAGTAAGAAGAGGAACTTTGCAGGGACTTTTACTACGTCAGAATTACGTGAAACAAGAGGGAGGATGTCACGTGTATAAAAAGTCTATTCCGTGTTTTGTGTTTCAGTGATTTCGTTCGAAGCACCCCCTCATGTTACCTGGGTAACATGAGGCTGTAACTATCTTCTTTCTGTATTTCTATCTTTTTAATAAATTCCTCTAAATCTTAAGCAAGAGTCTGGGCTATTGCATATCTATCCTTAGCTCAGGACAAGAACCTGCGATTTTTGGGTTTTTTTGGGAATTATTCTCAGGGGTCTAACAAAGGTCCCTGGGGACAGTTCCCCTAGACAGTAACAGTCACCGTCCAATCCATAACAATTATTATTGTTTGTCAAAAGTCACTGAGCGCCGAGCATGGTGGTGCACACTTGTCATCCCCGCGCTTGGGAGGTCGAGACAGGAGGATCGCACAGGTTCAAAGCCAGTCTCAGCTACTTAGTGAGGCTCTCGGCAACTTAGTGAGACCCTGTTTCCAAATAAAGTATAAAATAGGTCTGGGAGTATAGCCCGGAGGTAGAAAGCCCCTGGGCTCCACTCCTAGTACCACAAAAATACAAAACCAAAAACAAACAAACAAACAAACAAAAAGTCATCAAGCTGTAAACTTAATCTGTGCCCTGAAGCCAGGCGCGGTGGTGCACGTCTGTAATCCTAGTACTTGAGAGGCTGAGACAGGAGGATCGCAGGTTCAAGGGCAGCCTCAGCAACTTGGTGAGGTTCTCTGCAACTTAATGATCCATTGGTTCAAAATAAAGCTAAGACCGGGCATAGCCACACAGGCTTGTAATCCCCGCGCTTGGGAGGCAGAGACAGGAGGATCGCGCAGGTTCGAAGCCAGCCGCGCGCTGGCTTAAGAGACCCTGTTTCCAAATAAAAATGTAAAAATAGGTCGGGGAGTGTAGCCAGGAGGTAAAAGGACTTCCAGGAACCCCAGTACCACCAAAAATAAAAAATAAAAAAAACATAAAAAAAATAAATAAAAAGTAGAATGGGTTTGAAGTATCACTCAGAGGTAGAATGTCCCCAGGTTCAATTCCTAGTACCACACACACATACACTAGAAAGAAAGAAAGAAGGAAAGAAAGAAAGAAAGAAAGAAAGAAAGGAAGGAAGGAAGGAAGGAAGAAAGAAGAAAGAAAGAAGAAAGAAGGAAAGATCTATGAATTGCATTACATACCATTACACTTCAATTAAAAAGGCCTCAGATTCAGACTTTTGACATTATCTTCAGCTAGAATCAACTGAGCATCACAGAAAACCTTAAATCAGGTGTGGCTCCGCTAAACATTTGCCATACCCGGGAGTTGATTATTTTATATGTAGCATGATGGCTATGTGTCACATCTTTTGCAACTATTTTTACATTTAAAATGCGCCATACTAGCCGGGCGTGGTGGCGCACGCCTGTCATCCCAGCTTTCGGGAGGCTGAGACCAGAGGATCGCGGTTCGCGGACAGCCTCAGCTACTTAGTGAGGCCCTCCGCAACTCAGTGAGACCCTGTTTCAAAATTAATAATAAAAAATTGGGCGGGGTGGGGGGTGTAGCTCGGAGGTCAAATGCCTCTGGGTTCCATCCCCAGACCTGCAAAAAATATAAATAAATAAATAAATAAATAAATAAATAAATAAATAAATAAAATGAGCCATACTCTCTGTTAAAAGAATTGCTTTCCTAGAGAAAGTTCTGGACTCAGAAGCTGAGTCAGTAAGTCCCCTGTCCTTTGTGGCCCCGGCTTCTTCACCCATGAAATGAGTTGAAGGTGATGCAGAGATCCCGGGCTGGAGTGGGACACATCATAGGCGGTGGGAAAACCTTTCAGACATGAAGATAACACAGGAACAAGGTATTCAGTACCTTCCTTAAGCATGGATGATTTCCTGATTAGCTAACCCAGCGGCCACTCATTTATCTGCTCAACACATCCTTGTTTATTGCCCACAGCATGTGGGATATTTATGTAGGTACAGATTATCCTGCAACAGAAACAGAAGGTAGATGAACTGATTGCCATGCATGAAAAATATTGAGGCTTGTTATTATAATTATTAATCGTGATTGGACTAAAATAAACCATCAGAGCCGGGCATGGTGGCGCACGCTTGTAATCCCAGTGCTTGGGAGGCTGAGACAGGAGGATTGCAGTTCACAGACAGCCTCAGCTACTTAGTGAGGCTCTCAGCAACTCAGTGAGACCCTGTTCCCAAATAAATAAAATATAAAATAGGTCTGGGAGTGTAGCCTAGAGGTATAAAAGCCCCTGGGCTCCACCCCTATTACCACCAAAAAACAAAAAAGTAAAATAAACCATCAAAGACAATTAGTCAAGCTCTTCTTATCACCTTAAACCTTGGTTTAAGGCTCAATTCACACTTTGAATATTCATTGAAGTTCCACTGTGGTACAGACAGGGGTCCAGCTGTGGCACTACAGTGGGGAACAGAGTCAGTTTTACAAATCTCTGCCTCCGCGGGTCTTACATTAGTGGGAGAAGGAGGCACTGGAACAAATGAACGGGAGAAAAATGTTTCTCACCAGACATCAAATGCTGTGGACAAAGATCATGAGAAACTCATACGGAGTGCTCGAGTGAGGGGCGTGTAGCAGTTTTAAGAAGGCGATCTGGCTGGGTTTGGTGGTGTGCAGCTGTGACCTCAATCCTGGGGAGGCTGAGACGGGAAGATGGCAAGATCAAGACCAGCCTCACCAACTTAGCTAGACCCTCAGTCACCGGGACCGCAACCAGTATGAAGAGGAGAATCGAGGTTCCTCAAATGGCTAGGAACGGAGCCTCCATCGGACCCGGCCATACTCCTCCTCAGTATTTCCCCAAAAGAACAGCTGAGTATTACAGTGATTCGCGCATATCTGTGTTTATGGCAGCACAATTCGCAACCGCCAAATTATGGAGCCAACCTAAATGTCCATCAACAGGCGAGTGGACAGTGATAGCTTGGTGTGTATGCATGATAAAAATTTACTTAGCCATAAAGAAAAACAAGATTGTCATTTGTAAAAAATAAAATAAAAAATAAAAGAGGAAAAAAATACTGGGTGGAATTAGAGCCTATTGTACTAGGTGAGATCAGCCAGTCTCAGAAAGTCAAGGATCAATTGTTTTCTGTCATATGTGGAAGCTAGAGATAAACTAGGAATCAAAAGGGGCTTTGTATAATTGAGGAGAGTGAATAGTAGAATATAAAAGGGGGCGGGGAGGGAGAAGGGGAGGGGAAGGAAGAACCGATGGAAGAAATGATTCAAACCATGCTAAGCCCACGTATGAAGGGCTCACTGCCGATCTGACTATTCTGTAGGGAGAGGGGCGGATTGCGGGGCGGGACCTGAAGGGAAACACACCAGAACCTGTGTACGCATTTGTTTATGTGGCATTAACCTCACTGTGATGTATATTTATTTACAACGCACCAATAAAAGTATAAATGATCATTGTTATGAATTTTAAAACTTGAAAACTGGACAACTTATTTAGGTCGAAAGTTTAGCTCTCAAACTGTGTGTCCAAGTTTCTAAAAGGGCTCCTAGAATCCACAAGAGCTGATAAAATATTTTATATTTGGGGTGGAAGGGAACGCAAACATTTAAATTTTTGTTGGCTACCATGTGAAATACATCTATCAACGGAGTCTAAACTTTCAGAAGTAGAGTTTGCTGCATTCATTTGGCTCTAAAGTCTGCTTTCTCTGACAGTCATTCCTAATTTATTTTGAAGATGTTGTTTTGCTAGTGATTGTTCCATTATATTCTTTAAACCTGTCTACCACACAATATTTAAAGCAATTCTCTGTTTTTTTAATTGGTGTGTTTAGAACATTTACGTTTAATACAATTATCTATGCAGTCAAATTTAAGTCAAATTTTATTTTGGCTTCTGTTTCTTCTACTATTCACTCTTTTGTCTTTCCTTTCTTGCTTTTTAAAGTTAATTGTTTATTTGTGTAGGACTGGTGGGGCTGCAGGCACTGAGGATTGAGTTCAGGGACATTCTACCTCTGAGCCACACCCTCAGTCTTTTTATTTTTTATTTTTTTGTTTTGACACAGGGTCTTGCTAGGTTACTGAGAATCTTGCTGTGCTGCTGGGCTCTTTCTTCTTGTAGGTTGGTTAGTTAAAAACTTTTTAGTATTCTATTTTAGTATATTTATAGTAATCTAAGGGATAACTCTGTCCAAATTTTTAATGGCTGCTCTAGGAACAAATCTATATTACATATAGAATTTGGAGTTGATATGCTCTTTTTCCCCGGCACTTTATAAATATGACATTTTTTCCCCTGTCATTGATGATTTCTAATGAAAATCCACTGTCATTTGAATTATTTTCCCATAGGTAATATATCACTTCTATCCAGCTGCTTCAGTATTTTTATTATTTTCTTCCTTAGATTTCAGAAAATTGATGATGATGTATTTGGGTGTGTTTTCCCATCACTCTATTTCCTGAGTATGCACATTTATATCTTGTGTCAACTTGGGACACTTTTATTTATTACTTAAACCATGTTTTTCAATTTCATATTCTCTGTCCTCTGGATTTTTGTTCTTTCTTTCCACTTATTTATTTATTCATTCATTCATTCATTCATTCATTCATTCATTATTTTTGATACTGGGGATTTCACCCAGGGACATTCTACCTCTGAGCTATACCCCCAAACATTTTTTGTTTGTTTATTTAAAATTATTAAAATTATTATTTTGTTGAAATTTTTCTTCTTTTTTGGCACTTGGAATCAAACCTAAGGGTATTCTATACCTACAGCCTCCCTTTTTAAAAATAAAACTTGAAACATGTTCTCTGGTTGAGGCTGACCTCAAACCTAAGATCCTCCTGTCTCAGCCTTCCAAGTGCTGGGATTACAAGCTTGTGCCAAGCACTCAGCTCTCTTGTTCTCTGGGACTTTGATGAAAATACTGTGAGATGACCTTGTGTTATTATCTACCAGGTTCCTGAAGCTTTGTTGAAAACATGAAAGAGAGAAGGAAAGAAGATTGTAGATAGATAGATAGATAGATAGATAGATAGATAGATAGATAGATGAGATATGTTTATATGTAGGTAGGTAGTAGGTAGGTAGGGTGAGAGGAGAAGTAAAAGAAAAGAAGTCTATATTTCTTTTCTGTCACTCAAATTACCTAGTTTCTATGGATTTGCCTTCAGGTTGTCCGTCAGCTCCATTCTGTCACGGAGCCCATCCAGTGGGCTTTTTATTTCGATGACTGTATTTTTTAGCTCCAAGACTTCCATTCGGCTCTCAGCTGCACCTCTGTCTCTTGTCTGAGCCTCCCACGGGGCCGCCTTTGCGGAATCAGGGAACTTCTCCTGCTACGTTTCTCCTGCCCGTTGCTGCCTCAGGATCCTCGGGGGTCAGTTCTGCCCGGGCCACCTTGGTCTTGTCATCCATGGGTTCTGCTCTCACTGAGCTGAGATTTTCCTGGTATTATATGGCAGGTGGTTTTATATCATATCCTGGACGTTTTGAAGAGCATGTTGTGCGACTCTGGCTCCTATTTAGATCTTCTATTTCAGCGAGCTGTCAGATTGCTGAGGTTTAGAACCCGCATTCCAGTTGACTTTTGTGGGTGATTTCATTTTCAAATCCTTTTCAACCCTACCCTGATACCCTGTGTGCTGCCCCCAGGCCAAGATGGAGCCTGGGTGGTTTTGGCTCCAGAGTTGAATCTGCAAAGCTTTTCCTCTGTTGACTGGTTAGTTTCATGCAAGGTCTGCTTGGGGGTATGCCAAAGACTTTGTAGGCACATTTACTCATTTAATTTTTATTATTTTGTTTCACACACAGATTTAGAGGATGTCCTTTTGCATCTCTCTTCTCTCTGGGAGGATCCCAACCCCTATGTGGCAGGGAGAAGGTACTCCCCTGTCCTCCTGGAATTGCCTGGCCGGCAGAGGGAGGGGTGTCTTTTCTTTCATGGACTTCACCTAGACTAGAGTAGGCATTATCAAAGCCAGGCTTATGCCTGTAACCCCAGTACTTGGGAGGCCGAAATAGGAGGACTGCAGGTGTGCGGCCAGCCTCAGCAACAAACTGAGGCCCTCAGCAACTTGGCAAGATTTTTGTTTTTAAGGGCAAAAATTTCAAAAGAGGAGGCTAGGTGTAACGGTTGGGAAACTGTTCCGGGGGCCCTGTGGGTCTCCCAGAAACTGTTAGAGAGAGAGAGAGAGAGAGAGAGAGAGAGAGAGAGAGAGAGAGAGAGAGAGAGAGAGGGAGAGAGAGAGAGGTAACAGCAGGTTCTTGTTCTGAGCTAGGTATAGAAAACACTAGCCCGAACTCTGTAAGCTTAAGCAATTTTCGTTATTACAAAAACAGAAAGATAGAACATAGCTTAGCGCTATGCCATAGAGGGTGACTTAGTGAGATGACCTAAAAAGAAGTCACCGAAGGTTTCTGGATACAGAGCATCTTTATAACCACCTTCTGACCCGACTAGACCGACTAGATCCGCCCTTTCTCCGGGGCAGGTCTTTTGATGCGGGGATTCCTTCCTGTAGACCTGCCCTGTCTCCGGCCCAGACCCCACGCCATTTGTTACACTCTAAAATGTGTTAGTTGCTTATCTATTGGAGTCTGGGACCTCGTGGAGGCTCCCGGCATTCCCCACATCCTTGAGGAAGTTATCTTGTCCTAGGAATGTAGGAGACCCTAGGCTTCGGGCTTCCTCTATTCTCTCGCTAATTACCCTCGTGCCCGGAAAGCTGCAGCCCTTTCCTTGAGCATTCTAGCTTCCTAATACCGAAGTTTTTTTTCTGTGTGTATTTTTCCCCCCACATACATTTTGAAAGCATTTCCCAATACTGGTACATTGGGATATAGCTTGGAGGCAGAATTTCCTGGGTTCAATCCTCGGTATAGGGGGGAAAAGAGGAGTCTGGCCTCTCTCTCTCAATCCTTTAACAAGAAACCATGTTTTTCTTGGAGTGTCTTTTCTTTTTCTTTTTCTTTTTTTTTTTTTTTTTTTTGTACTGGGGGTTGAACCCAGGGGCCTTCTACCTCTGAGCTATACCTCATCTCCATTTCATTTTTTATTTGGAAACAAGATCTCACGAAGTTGCTAAGGCTGGCCCTAAACATACGATCCTCCTGTCCCACCCTCCCAAGAACTGGAAGGACAGGGGCACATCCCCACGCCTGGTTTTAAGTAGGATATATATTAAAAGAATTTTTCTTAATTTTTGTATTATTTTTAAACAGTACTAACCCTAAACACCTAATGGCCTTAGAAGCAGAATCACTTGGGTCTTCATGGAAATAACTCCCAAGACACTAAAGTCATCATGGTCTGGGTAATTTGGGGGATCCTTGGTCTAGAAGAAAGACTCCTCTCAAACCAGAAGCAAACTAACAAATGAGACCAGAGACAAGCAAGCAGGGCTTGACCCATCTCTAGTCAGGAGAAGAGGTTTGGGCCGGAGCAGAGGAGTCACTCAGGAAAAATTAGAACCGAACAGATGCCCTGATTCATTAAAATAATAATAATAATAATAATAATAATAATAATAATAATAACAACAACAACAACAACAATAATAACAACAATAACAATAATAATAATAATAATAATAATAATAATAATCCTTGTTGAGCTTTGTTAATGCAAAGCTCTTTATCCAAGGAGCTCAGAGAACTTTATTACAGGTAAACATCCTGGTCTCCAGCTGCTAATAGGGAAGGCCAGGCCCAGGGAGATTAGCGGAGAATGCCTACTTAACGTCACAAAACAGCCAGCGGCCCAGCAGAGACGCAGAGAGTGGCCTGTAATGGGATTTGTCTGCGTCTATTGTATCTGCTGAAGACGCCGGGGAGCGAGGGCTGGAGCCAGCGGAGATGGAGAAGGCGTCTTTGTAGAGTGCACCGGGCAGGGACTCTGGGGCTGCGAGCATGGCGCCCTTTGTCCTGCAAGCCCCACACCCGGGCTCTGAGAGGGTCTGAGGCTCCCCGGGCGCTGGCGCAGCCCACTTGTGCGACAGCCGGACTGGATCGGAGAGCTCCTGACTCCACCGAATTCTCCAAGGTTTTCTCCCTCTTGAGTGGCTTGTCCGGGGAAACCAATTAAGCAGATTCAATTTCCCCAAAGCCTCTTAGTGGAACCTGGGTAGAATGAAAGCTGGGAGTCGGAGCCCTGGAACGGATTTGGGCGGATTTAAGGAAGAGAGTCAAGGGGCACGGTCTTGGGATCCGATCCTTGGCTCTGTTAGAGACGCTCCTTCCTGATCTCTGTCCCTGTAAGAAATATCAAGGGAGTTGGGTTTTTTGTTTGTTTGTTTGTTTGTTTGTTTGTTTGTTTTAGTTCTGGAGGTTGAGCCCAGAGGTGTTCCACCTCGGGGCTGCACTCCCAGCCCCTTTTTAATTTTAATTTATTTTATTTTAGTTTTTGAGACAGAGTCTCGCTAAGTTGCTAAGGCTGGCCTCATACTTGCAATCCTCCTGTCTCAGCCTCCCAAGTACTGGGATTACAGGTGTGCGCCACTACACCCAGCAGAAATGGACTCCTTAGTAATAATCCACTTCCCGGATAAAAGTTGCCCGGACCTCAGATGACCCTTCTGCAAAATGGGGACTTTGTGGTGTCCACCTCATGGATTTTGCAGAACGCACCGTGTACTTTATCACAGCTTCCTGAGCCTCATGCCTGGCGTCACCGTTCAGTGTGTGTGCGTGCGTGTGTGTGTGTGTGCGTGCGCGTGCGCGCATTGCTGAAGATTGAACCCAGGGACATTCTACCTCTGAGCTACACCCCCCCAGCCCCTTTTATTTTATTTTTGGAAACAGGATTTCCCTAAGTTGCTGAGTCTCGCTGTGTTCCTGAGGCTGGCTCCAGCCTCGGAAGCTCCGATCCTCCTGTCTCAGCCTCCCAGATACTGGGTTTACAGGCATGGGCCACCATGCGGGCTAGCGTTGGCTGTTTTTGTATTCACGGTAGCAGTCTGCTTAGATTGTTCAACCTGACATTTTGGCATGGGTCTGCCCAATCTTCTATTACTATTCTTCGCTAGGTTTTTTTTTTTTTTTTTCCTAAATCTACCCCAATGTTTAAGCTTTTGATCCAAGAAGAATTGGCAGATAAGGTACAGAATGCCTGGTTCAATTTAAATTTCAGATAAATGATAAGAGAATATGTTTAGTATAAGTATATCCCCACTAGTGCAGGGGCTATACTTACACTAAATTTTTGGTTATCATTAAACTGTATTTAAGCCCACCTGGCATCTTTAATTTATTTTTGCTAAATCTAGAAATCCTAGAAGAGACTTAGTCTGGTCTATAATTTTGTTTCTGGGAAAATGTTCACCTTGTCTTCTATAAACCTCACGGAAAGTGACGGAAGAAAGGATTTAGTCTGTGACTGTAATGTTTTTCAAGGAGTAGAAGTGGGGTCGGCAACACTCCTTCCAAACTCAGCTAAATTTCTTGGAATTTAGCAGCACAGGCATTGAAATGAAGAAGAGAAGCCGGCCATGGTGGTGCACACCTATAATTCCAGTCCTCGGGAGGCTGAGGCAAGAGGATTCAAGTTGGAGGCCAGCCTCAGCAACTTAGTGAGACCTGGTTTCAAAATAAAAAATAAAAAGGACTGGGGGTGTAGCTCAGGGGTAGAATGCCCTTGAGTCCGATCCCTGTATTATAAAATCCTGCTGCCAGATTACCTGGAAAGGTTTGACACATTGACAAGAGTGGAGAACGGAAACCCTGCAGAGGCTCGGGTTCTGGGGCATGAAGCTGAGTAGCTCATCCCGGAAGGCAGACTGGCCCAGGAATGGCGAGTAATGAAACTTCTCTATGGCCATCTAATCATGGGTTCCCAGCCAGCCTCGGCAACTTGGTGAGAACCTGTTTCAAAATTAAAAAAAAAAAAAGAGTATCTTGAAAGAGGGCTGGAGGGATAGCTCAGAGTTAGAAAACGTCTGGGTTCAATTCCCACTACCACAAAACACACACACACACACACACACACACACACACACACACACACACGCTTAAGCACACTGCTTATGGAAGCCGGGAGGCAGATGAGCTGAGCTCACTCCTGGGCGGCCTGGTTCCCCGCTCCCGCCATGTTGGGCACAGCGCTGGTGTTTACGGAGCAGGTGAGCCTCCCTCGGCCTCCCTCCCTTACTCCCCGCGAGCCTCTCCACCTGGCTTCTCCTGGCGTCCCCTCTCTTGGCAAAAGGAGGCCTTTTCCCGGCCTGGCCCCTTGGCGCTCCCCAGAACCTTTTTACTTATGCATATATTGACCTAGGCCTTACTTCCCTGGGTGAATTATGCTACAGGCAGCGATCTCCGGCTCATAAATTAACCCGCACCCCCTGCAACTGTCTGTGAGACACCGGGATGGCGAAACTGGATCTCGGTGCAACTGGACGGTCGAGGGCCCTCTAAATTTTGTCGGCTGACAGCTCCCTCTTCTCCTCACCTGGCTGGCTTTTCTAGCCCTCGCTGGCTGTCGGCTTTCATCTTGACCCTCCCTCATGCACTGGAGGCCAAGAGGAAGGGGGGCCTGCAGGGTCCCGGAAAGCAGCGCCCTTACCTGGTGACGCGCAAGCTCTTGAGCAGAAGAGCTGTCGCCGGCCTCCTGGGCCCAGGCTCCTCCTTCATCCAGGTGGCCCCAGCCAAAGGCCCTGGCTCCCAGGAGAGAGAGGGCCCTCTGGAGACCTCTTTCTTCCATTCCCGGTTGATTTTCTTTCTCCACCGGCATCTTGTAATTTTTTTTCTCTCTTCCTTCTCTTCTCTTCTTTCTCTTCTCTTTCTTTCCTCTTCCTCCTCCTCTTCCCCCCTCTTTTTCTTTTTCTGGTACTAGGGGTTTGAACCCAGGAACATTCTACCTCCCTGAGCTATACCTCCAACCCTTCTTACTTTTTTATTTAAAACAGGGACTTCCTGTCCAGGCTGGTGGCTCACGCTTGTAATCCCAGTACTTGGGAGGCTGAGACCCGAGGATGCAGTTCAGACAGCCTCAGCTACTGAGTGAGGCCTTTGCAACTCAGAGACTCTGTTTCAAAATAAAGAAAGTAGCCAACTCAGTGAGACTCTGTTTCAAAATAAAGAAAGTAGCCGGGCCTGGTGGCGCACGCTTGTAATCCCCGTGCTTGGGAGGCGGAGACAGGAGGATGGCGCAGGTTTGAAGCCAGCGCTGGCTTAAGAGACCCTGTTTCAAAAATATAAAATAGGTCTGGGAGTGGAGCCCGGAGGTAGAAGGGTTTCCAGGAACCCCAGTAGCACCAAAAATAAAAAAGAAAATAAAAAAGAAAGAAAAAATAAAAATAGAGCTAAGGGTGTATCTCAAAGGAAGAATGCCCCTGGGTTCCATCTCTGGTACTGCAAAACAAACAAACAAACAAACAAACAAACAAAAAAACAGTAACTTGCTAAATTACAAAGGGTCTTACTGAATTGCCAAAACTGGCCTCAAATCTCTGATCTTTCTGTCTCAGCCCCCCGCGTCCTGAGTTCCTGGCGTGCGCCACAGCGCCTGGCTGCAGTCTCGGGTTGCCCTGCGGTGCTGAGCTGGGTCACGGACGCAGACGAGGGTCTTGGCTCAGTGACTGCTTCAGTCCTTCTCCCCCGTCCTTTGCGGTCGGAGTGGATTCATTCTGATCTGTTTTATCTTACCCTCCCAGGAGGCCAGGAAAGCACCCTTTAATAGGGCTCTCAATTGATGGTGTATTACATAGCCCTGAAAAATATTTGGGGCCAGCAAACCACGCTGATGTGCCAGCCCCTTGAGCTCATTCTTCTTGGGGTGTCAAGCCAACCCCACACTTATGGATCGGGAAGGGCCCTGACAGATTGGTAATGAAATCAGGTCTCTAACTGTGACATTTCGAGATGACCCCAGTCTCTCCTCCCTTTGACCTCGGCTGCACCTCTTTATCAAGTCTGGGCCCTGGAAGGGCAGATGTTGCAATCGATCTGTGTGTTAGATGAAAAAGCAGGGAGTCTCACTAAGGTGCGGAGGGTCTCGCTAAATTGCAGGGGCTGGCCTCAAACCTGCGATCCTCCTGTCTCAGCCTCCCAGGACCTGTGCCGCCACACTGGGCGAATTTTACTGTTTTAAAGGAGCCCCTAGCTACCCATAGATCATCGAAGGAGCCCAGGACGTCCCAATTAAAAACCACAGGCCTGAAGGAGGGAGCGGGCGTTAGTAGGAGTGGAGTGTGAGTGGGAAGAGGCAGGACCATCCAGCTGGCTAGACTCTTCGCACACCAGCCGCCGCCAGATGCGCAGTTCCTTTTATTCCTGAAAGCGGGTCTCTGTTTCCTTTTCAGTTTAATCCGGCTAAAATCGAGTGAGCAGCAGAGGAGCCATTCGAAGCCGTAAATATCGCAGGAGTCGAGAAGCCAAGCGGCGGCGGGAGGAGGCCCGGCATTCCTGGAGCCGGCAGAACAGACCTGGCGCAGGACCCTCCTGGCTGGCCCCAGGATCAAAGGGACAGGCAGGCCCTCATCAGCAAGTCCCTGTATCAGCCAGAGCAGGGCAGGGAGATGTCAGCAAGGAAGGGCTTTCTTTGAAGTGTCAAGATAAGACCTCCGGTTAGTGTGAAAGTCTTGGCTCCAAGAGCCAGGGCAAGAGGGAGGCGTTTGGCCCCAGAGAACTTATCACCCGGGCTGGCGGACACCTCCGTGGCTCCAGGCTGCTGTCTGGGCCCAGCCGGAGATCTCTGGACTCTCCGAATAACGAGAAAGGAGGAGCCCTTGCGCTGCAGGACCCCTCCTTGGGGTGCACGTACGGTCATTTTGGGGTTGAGTGATGGAGAGACAGGATCCGACCCCCCTTCTGCCTTCTGGCCGGGCAGATTATTTAGCTTCTCTGCGCCTTAGGTCCAGTGTGAATTCCAGCAGTCCCCCCTCACAGCCGAGGTCCATTGGGGATTAGATGGCATCAAGCAAGCCGGGTCTCGCCCTTCCTCGGTGCCCCTCTGTCGCAGAGGGGCACTGAACGACTTTTAGCTGATTTTGACGGACTGCCTGACACCTGTCCTCCAGGTGAGCTCCGGAGTTCAAAAGTGAGATTATGAGATTTTCTTTGCACAAATATTAATTGTCCCTGCTTTTAAGTGTTTTGAGCTGAAGGATAAGACCCTGCTTGCCTTCTTTGCTGAAGGATAAGATCCTACTTCTCTTCCTTTGCCAACATAGGCACGCAAGAGTGGCTAAGGGGCAAGTAGCTTAGAGTCCGGCCTCCCCCCGGGCGTGGTGGTCCAGGCCTGTAACCCTGGGACCTGGGAGGCCGAGACAGGAGAACGAGCAGGTCCGAGGCCAGCCGCACGGACTTTGAGAAACCGTCAGCAATGGCAAGGCCCTGTGTTAAATTTAAAAATGGGAGCTGGGGATAGAGCTGGGAGGGAGAATCCCCCTGAACTTAGTTCCTAGTATCATGGGGAAGAAAGAAAGAAAAGAGAAGGAAGGAAAGAAAGAAAGAAAGAAAGAAAGAAAGAAAGAAAGAAAGAAAGAAAGAGAGAAAGAAAGAAAGAGAGAAAGAGAGAGAAAAAGAAAGAGAGAAAGAGAGAGAAAAAGAAAGAGAGAAAGAGAGAGAAAAAGAAAGAGAGAGAAAAAGAAAGAGAGAAAGAGAGAGAAAAAGAAAGAGAGAAAGAGAGAGAAAAAGAAAGAGAGAAAGAGAGAGAAAAAGAAAGAGAGAGAAAAAGAAAGAGAGAAGGAGAGAAAGAAAGAAAGAAAGAGGAGAGAAAGAAAGAAGAATGAGAGAGAAGGAGGGAAAAAAGAAAGAAGGAAAGAGAAAGGAAGGAAGGAAGGAAGGAAGGAAGGAAGGAAGGAAGGAAGAGAGAGGAGAGAAAGAAAGAGAAAGAAAGAGAAAGAAAGGAATAAAGAAAGGAAGGAAGGAAGGAAGGAAGGAAGGGAGAGAGAGAGGAGAGAAAGAAAGAGAAAGAAAGAAAGGAATAAAGAAAGGAAGGAAGGAAGGACGGACCCCACCTTTCCTAAGGGCCGGCCATGTGAACACTGGTAAGTCAGTTAGCTTCTCCGAATTCCGCTTTCCACACCTGCCCGACGAGGACGCCTTCCCCGTGTCGATGAACAGACTTGACTTCTGCAATTAGATCCATGATCAGTGCTTGGCACAGACTGCATGATCTCCAGGGTTAGTTTTGGTTCATGCGCTCCTGCCTCCAGCACACAAATGAACTATTAACTAATTAACAAATTAACTATTTGTCAAGGTGAATTGAGAAACCAGAAGTGACCCAACATTAGGTATTGGGATGCAGAAGCCTCCATCGATCTTGCTCCTGCAATGCTTAATTTATTATTATTATTATTATTATTATTATTATTATTATTATTATTTGGTGTACTGGGGTTCCTGGAAGCCCTTCTACCTCTGGGCTACACTCCCAGACCTATTTTTACATTTTTATTTGGAAACAGGGTCTCCTAAGCCAGCGCGCGCGGCTGGCTTTGAACCCGCGCGATCCTCCTGTCTCTGCCTCCCGAGCGCGGGGATGACAAGCGTGCGCCTCCACGCCCGGCCTATAATGCTTAAATTTTAACTGAAGCCAGGCAGGGTGGCGCACGCCTAGAATCCCAGCACGTGGGAGGCTGAGACATGAGAATCGCAGGTTCCAGTGCCGCCTCGGGAATGTAGTGAGACTCTTTCAAAAACAAAACAAAATAAAAAGGATTGGGAAATGCAACTCAGAGGTCGAATGTCCTTGGGTTCAATCCCCAGGACCATGCACACAAATTCTAATAATGATAGTAGGTATTTTGTGTGTGTGAGTGTGGGTCTGGGGATGGAAACCAGGGGGCATTCAACCTCTGAGCCACACCCCCTGCCCTATGTTTTATTCTTTATTTTGAAACCGGGTCTCACTGAGTTGCAGAGGGCCTCACTAAGCAGCTGAGGCTGTCCGCGAACCCCGATCCTCAGGTCTCAGCCTCCCGAATGCTGGGATGACAAGCGTGCGCCACCATGCCTGGCATGATAGTAGTTTTAATTGAAGAAATAATATACATTTATCCAACCGCTCATTCAGTCAAAATACTTGGGCATCAAGTCAGGCCTGGCTTTCTCTCTGTCATAGGGATCGCTGGGTTGCGCGGTGTATGGCTTCCGCGGGGGTCTCTCTCTGCTTCTGACACGGTGGGACGCTCACGCTCAGACCCTTAGGTCTCAGCTCGAATGTCGCCTCCTCCAGGAAGCGCCCAGGCTCTGGGCCGGGTGTGGTCTCTGCGTGAAGCCCAATTGGCTGAACGTCTGACGTAACTCTGTGGGCTCCAAACGTTTGCTCAAGAGAGTCGCAAATAGACAACTGCAGGAGAGAATTTCTGGTCTTGATCATCCTTGTTGGAAATTATTGTTAATTAAGTTTTTTTCCAGGTCATTTCACTGGCCAACGCCAGCATGTTGTGAAACTTCTAGATCTTTCTGGATCCTCTGAGATAGCTGGTCCAGGTCCCTCTGTTTTTTCTTGTTTGTTTGTTTGTGGTACTAGGGATTGAGCCCAGGAGTGTTCTACCTCCGAGCTACATCTCTAGTTCCTTAAAATTTATTTTATTTCAAAACAGAGTCTCAGAGGTTGCCAAGGGTCTTGCTAAGTTGCTGAGGTTGGCCTCGAACCTGCGATCCTCCCGTGTCAGCCTCCCAGGTTTATAGGCGGGATTACAGGCGTGATTATAGGCATGTGCCACCACACCTGGCTCAGAGCCCAAAATCTTCATGACCACGTTCAACTGGCCCTGGCTTATACCATGAGTAGCAGCGGGCTGGTCCTTTTCTAGAATCTGGCCAAATTCACAGAGCTTTTTTTCTTACACAGAGATACCTAGGAACAGACACTCTCCATGGTGGAGAGTTTATCCATAACCCCGTAGACAAGGTTAAGAGAAATTAACAAATGAGGCCGGGTGTGGTGGCACACACTTGTCATCCCAGCATTTGGGAGGCCGAGACAGGAGGATTGGGGTTCGAGGACAGCCTCAGCTACTTAGTGAAGCCCTTTGCAACTCAGTGAGGCCCTGTTTCAAAATAAAGACTAAAAATTAGGGCTGGGGGTGTAGCTCATAGGTAGAAAGAGAGAGAAGAGGGGGAGAAAGGAAGAAGAAGAAGAAGAAGAAGAAGAAGAAGAAGAAGAAGAAGAAGAAGAAGAAGAGGAGGAGGAGGAGGAGGAGGAGGAGGAGGAGGAGGAGGAGGAGGAGGAGGAGGAGGAGGAGGAGGAGAGGAGCCAACTAGCGATGGTGTGGAACTCTCTGGAAGGTGGGAAATGTGCCACGTACGGGTCCCAAGACCTGCAGGGTCTTCAGAATCTGGCTGGAGCTGGAGCTGGAGCTGGAGCTGTAGGGACCTACAACAAAGATGAGGCCTTCCTCAGAGAGGAACAGCCGCCACCACAAACACTCTAGGTGGAGAAACACCGGGCCTTCCGTCCGTCTTTTCCATCCTTCCCTCCCACAACGGTGCCAGTCATTTGGCAACCCCAGATGGGGCCCAGTGAGCAGGGGGCCCCACTGAGGCAGCTTCTGGGACGCAGAGCAGGCCGAGGAGGGCACGGCACGAGCCTGGGCAGACGGCACCGCCCGCTCAGGTCCTTGCGGCCGCCCAGCATAGCTCCAGGTGGGAATTAGACATCCCCAAAGCCCGACGAGAACAGACGGCATACATGTTTCCCTGGGGTTTCCGGGGACTCCGTGGGCCCTGCCACCTTTCCAGGAGTTCATTTCCCAAAGGAAGTCACACCCGCCCCAAGGCTCCACCTGCCGCCGCGGCTCTGATCGCCAGCTGCCGGCCAAAGGCAGGTCAGAGAAGCAACTGATCTCTCAAGGGAAAGATGGAGAAGGTGCAGAAGTCCTTAGCGGTGCAGGGAGGAGAGCCCCGGCCCAGGAGGGAGAAGCCGGGAAGCTGGGGAGGGCGGGGAGGGGGCGGCCGGAGAAAACCCGGAGCCCCCTCTAAAGAATGCCTTCTGTGCTGAGCAGTGGGCTGAAGAACCCCTGGGCTGGCATTCAGCTTCATTACGAGCTGTTTTTATTTCCTGGGCCTGGAGGCCCCTATTAATTAGTTTTTGTTCAGGTGAATCCAACTTTTCATTCATGGATGGATTTTTTTTTTCTCCCATCAAGAGTTTTAAGTTTGCACTGTCACTAAGAGCCGAGGGAATTGAGTGTGGAAACCCTCCGCAGTCAGGGAAATAGAAGCAATGAATACTATGTCCAGGCAGTTTACTTCTCTGAGCATCTCATTAGCATATCAAAAGACTCTAAAGAAACGTGCACCCTCTTTGACTCTAAAATTTCCTGTCTGGCCAGTGTTTTTTTTTTTTTTCTTCTTTTTTTTCTTTCCCTAAAGAAATAATTACGGATGTGCACGGATATTCAATTAAAAAGGCGTTCGTTGGATTTTTGCTTAGGTCTGCAGAGACTGGAAGCCATCTAATATTTAAGAAAAAAAAAAGCAATAACGAAGGCAATGATAATAGTTATAACGATCACCGTGTTGAATATTTCCTGTTTTCTAAGCGCCAGGCACTAGTTTAGGCCCTCTGCCTGCATTAGCTCATTTCACTTCCTACCAACAGCTTTCTGAGGTTGGAATCATTGTTTTGCCCATTTTAGAGCTAATGAGCCGGGCACGGTGGCACACACCCGTCATCCCAGTACTTGGGAGGCTGAGACTGGAGGACCGCAGGTTCAAGGCCAGCCTCAGAAACTTAGTGAGGCCCTCTGCAACTTAGTGAGAACCAATATATATATGATTATATATGTGTGTGTATACATGTGTATTTATGTATGTAGGTACATATATATACATATGTGTGCATATGTACATGTATATATACGTATGTATATACATATATATATACATATGGGTAGGGTGTAGCTTGCACTTAGAAATCCACTGAGTTCCATCCCTCGCACCGCACATACACACAACATCGTAGGGCTAAGAAGCAGAGACACAGAAAGGCTAAGTCATTGGCCTCAAGTTACGCGGCGTGCCCACGGAACCGTGCAGGCCCGTGGTAGAAATCTGCAAAGCCGAGGGCAAGAGAACTAACGGGGAGACCACTTGAAAAGTGATAATATCAAGCGAATCAGCAGATAAATGGTAATTTCCTACTCTCCTTTCTGGGGAAAAAAAACAAAAACCCCACACTCTGGTAAGGACCTGGGAGGCCAGGTCTCAATGCCCAATCCTCAGCCTCCTGCAAGTCCCGTCCCTGGTGTGGTCGTGGCACGCCAGCCCAGCCCGTCGCCTGTGCCTGGCCTGGGTGCCATCGGGTGTCCAGAGGGACCAGACGGAGGCCTGGGCGTGAGCCCTGGACGCACGCGCACTCCGCACCTCTGGGCACTCCCGAGCGCCAGTCGGATGCGCCCACGCCTCCAGGCTCAAAATTCTTTTCTTTTGAAACAAGGTTAGGTTGTTGAGAGACTTGCTAACATGATTAGGCTGGTCTTGAACCTGTGATCTTCCTGGTCAGCCTTCCAATGACTGGGATTACAGACTGTGTCAACAGGACTGGATTACAGAGTACATTTAATAAGCACGAATATTCCCCGCTAAACACAAGAGAACATTCCGGAACCGGATCCCAGTGGAGATTGGTATCTCCTAGTACAATCTCAGGTTGAAATCACAACTCCAAGGGTGACGGCATTGGGGGCGAGGACCTTGGGAGATGATTAGTTCATGGAGACAGAGCCCTTGCGAATGGTCTTAGTCTCCTTTTATAAGAGTCTCCAGGTTGGCCCTTCGACCTCATGAGAATACAGAGAGAAGGCGCCATTTATGAGCCGGGAGCGGTCCTTCGCCAGACACTGTCTTTACTGCCATCTTGACCTTGCACTCCCCAGACTCCAAAATGTGAGGGATAAATCTCTGTTGTTTATACGCCCAGTAGCCCAAGGCATTTTTTTGTTGTAATGACTCAAACAACGACAAGAAAACCCCAAGGTGAGAGAGATCAGAGCGTGGGGAGGCTGATGACAATTTCCGCACTGTGCCATCCCGCTTCCTTTGCAGCAAGGTTGGTACCAGCGGGAGGTCAGCAGAATCAATATAACCATCTGCACACCTGGCTGCTAGAACAGTGCCCTACAGCTCCTGCATCCTCTGGGATGTCTCCCAGGATAACGAAGGGATGCCCAGTGTGCTTCATCGCTGAATTCTCAGGGGGACCCGCCATCCTGGAATGCTGGAATGAGTTAGAGAATTACAATGGCAAAACATATTCTCTTAAGCTTTGGAGGCTTATCAGTTAACCCACTGCAATAACAAAGCTGAGTTTCTCTGAACTATCACAAGAGAAAGCTCGGGACTTAGGGCCGGACCCGGCAGCCTCAGTGTTTGGTTTTGACATTCCCGGTATCCATGACTTTTCACGGTTAACTCCCTGGAAAACGGTTCTCTGACCTATGTAAAAGAGGGGACAGTGAAGCCTGCTCCATGGTGCTCTCGTGAGAATTAAATCAACTTAAATCTGGGGGAGATTCTTGGCAGCTATAAATCCCAGTATGAATGTGAGGGTTTCTTGTTTGTTTGTTTGGGGGTTCTGTTTTATTTTGTTCTGGTACTGGGAATTGAACTGAGAGGTACTTTATCTCCAAGCCACACCCCCAGCCTTTTTAAAATTTTTGTTATGAAACAGAGTTCTTCTAAATTGCTGAGACCGGCCTCAAATCTGTGACCCTCCTGTCTCAACCTTCCAAGAACTGGGATTCCAGGAATGTGCCACCATGCCCAGCTCAAATATGATTTTTTAAATAATTGCTTTGACATACAACTAGAAGCTTCTTGAATGATATGGACTAATATGTATATAATCTAAAAGATAAATAATGGATACCAGAAGGGTGATATAAATTAATTCTTGGTAGCAGAGAAATAAGATAAATGTTGATGGAGTTTAGGAAAATTCAGAGTTGGAAAAGCCTCTTAGAAGAGGAGGTAATTTGGGCATTTTAAAATGCAGGGCAGTATCAGGCATGGGGCTCCCTCTTATAATCCTCATACTTGGGAGGCTGAAACAGGAGGACCACAGGTTCAAGGCCAGCTTCAGCAACTTGGTGAGTCCCTCAGCAACTTAGCTAGACCCTGTTTCAAAATAAAGAATAAAACCGGGCGTGGTGGCACACGCTTGTAATCTCAGTACTCGGGAGGCTGAGACAGGAGGATCGCACAGGTTCGAAGCCAGCTTCAGCTACTTAGTGAGACCCTGTTTCCAAATAAAGTATAAAATCGGTCTGGTGTATTATCCGGAGGTAGAAAAGCCCCTGGGTTCCACCCCCAGTACCACCAAAAAAATAATAATAAATAAGTAAGTAAATAAACAAACAAAATAAATAATAAAATAGAGCTGGGGGCATAGTTTGGAGGTGGAACACCCCTGGGTTCAATTCCTAGTACCAGTGGATGGATGGATGGATGGATGAGTTTCCATCCCCGAGAGGTGGGAAAACACAGGCACGGGTACAGAGAGAATATGGAGAGAAAATGGTAAGATGGGCGTATACACAGATGGAGAGCGGACGCAGAAGATCCCCCTCTCATTTGAAAACGCTCCTCTATTAGACATTCCCCCACCTCCTAAGCCTCATCTTCCCAGGACGTCAGCTGGAGTCTGTTTCCAGCCTCTTGGCAGCTAAGTTTTTTATTCAGGGCTCCACCAGTCACACATTCCCAGCGTGAAGAAAGGAGCCTTGTCTAGGATCCATCACTGAGTGAAGCCGTAGCCGAAGGCGTCCAGATCCCAGGGCGAGCTGCCTCCCCGCCCGGTTCCCAGGGCCACTGGCAAGAACCGCGGGGCTCCCTTGAGCAGCAGCGTTGATGTAAAAAAAAAAAAAAAAAAAAAAAAAACGTTGCTCTGGTCCCTCTTAGAGAGTCTGTGCGTTACTGCTCATTTTTATTTTCTGTTTGTTTTTTGTTTTTGTTTTTGGTACTGGGGATGGAACCCAGGGGCTTTCTACCTCTGAGCAAGCTACATCCCCAGCCCTATTTTTATTTGTTTGTTTGTTTGTTTGTTTGTTTGTTTGTTTTGTGGGTCTGGGGATAAAACCAGAGGCATTTGACCTCTGAGCTACACCCCCTGCCCAATTTTTTATTCTTTATTTTGAAACAGGGTCTCTGAGTTGCGGAGGGCTTCACTAAGTAGCTGAGGCTGGCTGCGAACCACGATCCTCCCATCTCAGCGTCCCGAGTGCTAGGATGACAAGTGTGCGTCACCACGCCCTGCTGCCACTCATCTTTTAAAATATAGCATTTGGGAGGCTGAGATCAGAGGATGATGGTTTGTGGACAGCCTCAGCTGCTTAGTGGGGCCCTTTGCAACTCAGTGTGACCTGGTTTCAAAATAAATAATACAAATAGGGCTGGGGGTATAACTTGGAGGTAGAATGCCCCTGGGTTCCATCCCCAGTACTGCAAATAAATAATATAATATAATATAATATAATATAATATAATATAATATATAAATAAACTCTGTTTTAACCAAATTAAGTTTTGTAGTTTCAAACCAAGAATACTGAGAGATTAGTTGATACATAGATGGATAGATAGGTGAATAAATCAATGTATTTATTCAAGCAGATAACAATTAGCCTACACAAAATATATTATTTTAATAAAAACCTACCTGAAGCCCAGTGTGGCGGCGCACACCTGTAATCCCAGAGCTTGGGAGGCTGAGACAGCAGGCTTGGAGGTCGGAGGCCAGCCTCAGCAACTTAGTGAGGCTGTGTTCCAAAACAAAAAAAAATAAAAATAAAAAGGGCCAGGGTGCAGCTCAGAGCTAGAATACCCTTAGGTTCAAACCCTAGTATCCAAAAAACAAAACAAAAAAAATCTACCAGAAGTCCCCAAAGAGTGACAGAGAACAGACAAATCCTAGAAAAAAAGCTGGTTACTGTGAAGAAAAGAAGCGTCCTATTTTTCTGGGTTTTTGTTTGTTTTGTTTTCTACCTAGAGAGCAGGTGCCAATCTGCTTCAATCCCAGGAAGGAAAGAACCAGGAAGTGCCCAGATTGTGGGTAACTACTCTGCTCCACTCTCTGGCTGACCCCCAATCACACCCATGCGGGGAAGATTCCATTCCGTCTATCAAAAGCTAAGAGAAAGGTATGAGCTCAGGCCGGGCGTAGGGATGCATGCCTGTAACCTGGTACTGCGGAGGCTGAGACAGGAAGATGGCAGGTTTGAGGCCAGCCTCAGCAACTAGAGAAACCCTGTTAAAACTAATGTAAAGGGGCTAGGGGTGTATCTCAGAGGTAGAATACCCCTGAGTTCAATAACTAATACCAAAAGAAAAAAAAAGAATTCAGAACTGAGCTGCTACCTATGAAAGGAGAGACCACCAGAGTACAAGTTATTAGCCTGCAAAAACCAAAGCACTCTCGCTCTGTCTCTCTCTCTGTCTCTGTCTGTCTCTGTCTCTGTCTCTGTCTCTGTCTCTCCCTCTCTCTCTCTCTCTCTCTCTCTCTCTCCTTCCCTCCTTCCCTCCCTCCCTTTCAGCTTCATGGGAACAGACGCCATTGTTTTCAGTGCACGCCATTTACCATGTCCAAGACACAACCCGATACCCTCAGGTGAAATAAGCCCGGAGCCATGCCCTCCCTTCGCGGATACCTCGGGCTCCCCTCCTCCGTGCTGAGCATGCTGGATCCTGAGAGGGCAGTCACCGGCCCGGATTGCTCACTAGTTAACAAGCCCCTGTGTGTGGGACCCACCAGCCCAGGGCCGCGGAGAATCGCATCCCATCCGGGTGAGCACCTTTCCCGCCTGGGGCTGTGAGCTTTGCCAAGGCGGCTGTCAGACAAACTTCCCTATTCATTAATTAATCCCGATCGGGATGCCTGGGAGGAAGGAGCTGGGAGAAGCTGGGATCCCGCCTCTGCCAGCCTCCCCAGGGAGCTCCGAGGGCTTGTTCCTTCTTGTTGGCGCTTGAACGCAGACGATTGTGCCGAGCATATTTGAGCCTTTTCCTCTTAGGAGTCGTCCAAAGGTCCTGCGGCTTTTACTTTTGTGTCTTTCACACATTCCTTTGTATTAAGGTCTTTTTTTCCCCCCCTTAAAGAAGAAAACCAGAGTGGCAAGGAGCTTACACACACACACACACACACACACACACACACACACACACACCACCAACCTTTTCTTTCTTCCAGGTATTACATAACTCTGAGAAATCCTTCCAGCCCTCGCTATATTACTCTGCGGAGCCTATAAACTTCTTAAGGCTTTGCTGGCAAATAAGTCCATGCCAGCAGTACATAAAATCCTGTGCAGCTGGGTGTTCTAGCAATCCGAATGCATATAAAAATGTCTAGGCCCCTGAGACCCGCCGGACGGAAGCAGCTCGCTTTGACAGCAGCTCTCCCGGTTACAAAGTGGTAAAACCCTCGCTGGAAAAGTAGGGTCACCGTGGGGAAGGGAAATAGGGAATTAGGGTGAGAGAGGCGCTCGGGGGCGGAGGGCGAGCCGGGGTAGAAGAGAAGAGGTGTTGGTTCCAGCCCTGAGGACCACTTCGGGGAGAGAGGGATTATTCCAAGGAAATTGAACTGGAAAATGTCACCTGGCCCAGGCAGTTGATGGGAAAATCAGGTTTTCATGTGGGCAAGTGGAGGGTCCAGAGGCAGAGGGGGTGTGGACGAGGGGACTGTGAGCCAGAGGCAGCAGGGCCGGGCCAGGCCTCCCGGGCGGCAGACCAGGGGCAAAGGAAGGAAAAATGGGAGGAGAAGCCAGGTGTGGTGGTGGCCTGCTGTAATGCCAGGACTTGGGAGGCTGAGACAGGAGGATCCCAGGATGGAGGCCAGCCTCACCAATGTGGCGAGACTCCCAACAACATAGTAGGATCTTGTTTCAAAACAAAAACAGAATAAAAATTAAAAAGGGTAGAGCTTGGAGGTGGAGTGTTCCTGGGTTTAATTCCTGGTGTCACAAAAAATAACGGAAGGGAGAGAGAGAGAGAGAGAGAGAGAGAGAAAGAAGAAGGAGGAGGAGGAGGAGGAGGAGGATAAACAGAGCACCCTTGGAGAAGGGAAGGGGCCCCATCACAAGCATCAAAGAGATTCTTTTCTGTACAAAGAGTAGCAGACTGTGTGGGAGCCATGGCCTCCAGCTCTCCTCCTCCTCCTTATGGGCCCCATTCAATTCTAAGAGTTGATGATCGCCGTTTGCCATCAACAGGGGCTGGGGGTGGGGGTACCGGGGCTGAGAATTAAATTCTGCTTTTTACCTTGTGGGATTTTGTTTTCAACCATGTGCATATTTTGCCCATTCAGAATTAATTTTTAAGCCGGGCATGGTGGCGCACGCTTGTCATCCCCGCGCTTGGGAGGCGGAGACAGGAGGATCGCGCGGGTTCGAAGCCAGCCGCGCGCGCTGGCTTAGGAGACCCTGTTTCCAAATATAAAATGTAAAAATAGGTCTGGGAGTGTAGCCCGGAGGTAGAAGGGCTTCCAGGAACCCCGGTACCACCAAAAATAAATAAATAAATAAAATAAAATAAAATAAAATAAAATAAATAAAAATAAAATAAAAATGTAAAAATAGGTCTGGGAGTGTAGCCCGGAGGTGGAAGGGTTTCCAGGACCACCAAAAAGTAAATAAATAAATAAAATAACTCTTAGCAGGGAATGGAGGCGCACACCTGTAATCCGCATACCTGTAATCCCAGTACTTGGGAGAATGAGACCGGAGGATCACAGATTCGAGGACAGTCTCAGCAATATCGTGAGACTCTGACCAACCTAGAAAGGTTTCAAAATGGAAAATCAAAAGGGCTGGTGGTGTAGCACAGAGATAGAATTCCCCTGAGTTCAATCTCCAGTACCAAATACTACTATTACTACTACTACTAACAGCATTTTGTGGCAATGGGGATTGAGCCCAGGCACATTCAATCTATGTTTTTTTTTTTTTTTATTCTTTATTTTGAAAACAAGGTCTCACTAAGTTGCAGAGGGCCTCATAAGTAGCTGAGGCTGGCCGTGAACCTGAGATCCTCCCATCTCAGCCTCCCAAGCATTGGGATTACAAGCGTGCGCCATGCCCAGCTTCAATAATAAATTTTAAAGCAATATTTTGGGACTGCAACGTACCATTATTAAACTCTAGTCAGTAGATTGTACAACAGAGCTTTTGTGTTTATTCTTGCTATCTCACTGAAATTGTATAGCATTGGACCGATATCTCCCCAGTGGCTGCGCTGGGCCCCCGACTCCAGCCCTGAAAATCGCCATTGTACTTTCTACTTCTATAAATTCAGATTTTTAAGATTCTTCTTATAAATGAGCTCATCCAATGTTTGTCTTTCTGGGCCTGTTTTATGTCACTTAACGCGATGCCGCCAGGTTTATCCACCCAGTTGCAAATAACAAGATTTTCTTCTTCTTAAAGGCTGGATCGAATAAAAAACAATTTGTCAAATCAGTGTTAATATCTATCAAGGGCCTACTACGTGCCAGAGGAGCGCTCAGAGCTGAGACGTAGGGATGAATAATTCAATCGCTCTCCATAAATATCTGGCAGGCTGGCAGGGGAGGAGTCGGTGCGCTATTAGCCATAAAACACAGTTGAAGGGAGCACCGGGGCCGTCTGTTAGAGCAGGAGGCTGACGGGGAGTGGACAGAGGAGGATTCCAGGGCTGGCTCATGCACGTCCCTGGTGTGTGGACTCGGGTCAGTAGTTAGATCTCTCTAGGATGGTAATAGTGAAGGAGGAGGAGGAGGAAGAGAAGGAGGAGAAAGAGGAGAAGGAGGAGGAGGAGGAAGAGAAGGAGGAGGAGGAAGAGAAGGAGGGAGGAGGAGGAGGAAGGAGGAGGGAGGAAGGAAGAGAAGGAGGAGGGAGGAGGAGGAGGAGGAGGAGGAGGAGGGAGAGAAGAAGAAGAAGAAGAAGAAGAAGAAGAAGAAAGAAGAAGAAGAAGAAGAAGTGGAGGAGGAGGAGGAGGAGGAGGGGGAGGAAGAGAAGGAGGAGAAGGAGAAGAGAAGGAGGAGGAGGAGGAAGAGAAGGAGGAAGGAGGAAGAGAAGGAGGAGAGGAGGAGGAGGAGGAGAGGAGAAAGAAGAAGAGAGAGAGAGAGAAGAAGAGAAAGGAGGAGGGAGGAGGAGGGG
>NC_137807.1:9524885-9577352 GCF_963383645.1 Muscardinus avellanarius | reverse complement strand
AACAACCTCAACGAGGAGGAGGAGCAGGAAAAAAGGTGCTGATGCTGATGGTGGTGATGAAGATATCGATGACGGCTGTGCTATGGGGTTTAATGAAATGTGTACAAAGTGCTTAGCCCCGGACTGGATATTTGGTCATCCACCACCCAGGCCATGATAAAGAAGAATAACGGCCATAGTTATGGTAGTTCTTCATCCCTTTAGGCTGCTACAACAAAATGTCATAAACTGGGTAGCTTCTGTACAACATAACTGTATTTCTTACAGTCTAGCGACTTGCAAGTCCAGGACGGAGGTGCTGGGGGGAGGATCCAAGGGCCTTTCCTGGCGGAGGTCCATCTTCGCACCGCGACCTCCGTCTCAGCCAACATTCTCTCTGCTATAATACAAAACAACTGACCACGCAACTTAGAGGAAGGGAGATTTATTTGCTCGCAGTTTTTGGAGATTTCGGGGTTCACTCTACGTGAGGTCTGTGGATCTCAAGGCATGATAGAAACAAACACAGTCCCCAAGTCCACACCCCCAGGGACCCAGCTCCTCCGGCCACACCCCAGCTGCCCAGGTGACCACCTAGTAAGTCCATGTGTGTATAGACCCCATTTTCTTTGTCTGTTCAGCTGCTGATGGACCCCTAGGTGGGTTCCATTGTCTAGTGTGACATGTGCTGCCATAAACTTGGACGTGCATGCATCGCTACAATATTCTGACTTCAGTCGCTTTGGAAAGATGTTCAGGAATGGTATAGCTGGATCATAGGGGCTGTGCGTGTGTGCATGTGTGTGTGTGTGTGTGTGTGTGTGTGTGTGTGTGTGAGAGAGAGAGAGAGAGAGAGAGAGAGAGAGAGAGAGAGAGAGAGCCAGGCAGGCACTGGGGATTGAGCCTATTATTTATTTATTTTAAATATTTTTATGTTTCTTACTATATTGGGTATTGAACCCAGGGACATTCTACCACTTAGCTACACACACCCTCAGCCCAATTTTGTATTCTTTTTCTTGCTTTCTTTTTTTCTTATTTATTTATTTATTTATTTATTTATTTATTTATTTATTTATTTATTGCAGTACTGGGTATAGAACCCAGGGGCATTCGACCTCCGAGCTATACCCCCAGCCCTATTTTTTAATCTTTTTTATTTTTGAAACAGAGTCTCGCCGAGTTGCAAAGGGCCCCGCTAAGTAGCTGAGGCTGTCCGTGAACCACGATCCTCCAGTTTCCACCTCCAAAATGTTGGGATTACCAGCGTGCACCACCACGCCCAGCGCTTTATTATTTATTTTGAAACAGGGTCTCACTAAGTTGCGGAGGGCCTTGCTAAGTAGCTGAGGCTGGCCGCGAACCTGCGATCCTCCTGCCTCAGCCTCCCAAGTGCCGGGATTACAAAGCACGCATCACAATGCCCGGCTTTTATTTTTATTTTGAAACAGGGTCTTGCTAGGTTAATAAGAGACTCACTACTTGCTCAGGCTGTCCTCAAACCTGCGATCCTCCTGTCTCAGCCTCCCAAGTACTGGAATTATAGGAGTGGGCCACCGCACCTGGCTCGTATGTTTTTTAAGGTACCCCCAATTGTAGTTACTAAATGTCTCTTAATTCTCAATGTCGTGACATTGAGACAACCCAGAACAGCAGTAGTAAGAGTTCGGGGGAACTTGCACAGGACCCCAAATGTCATAGAAAGCACCCTATTTTCTCATTTGGTTTCTGCCACTGTAGCCTCAGTCCCTAGTGTCTGCGTTTGTTTGCTATGTATTAATATCTCTAATGTCTAAGTTAGTGGTCTAAAAAAGGCCACATTCTATCTGTTTTCTACATTGATGGCCCCGTTGGTATTAATTTTTGAAGAAGGATCTTTCTGTGAGATGACGGTGATGATGATGATGATGCCGGAAGCGTGAGGCACGTAAGGGCACGTTGCCAGGTCTTGGGCTTGGGTTCGAATCTCACGCCTGCTGTGTGCTAGCCGTGTGACCCTGAGGACGTGGCCTCACCTCTCGGAGCCTTGGTTTGCTGAACTGTAAAATAGACATAATAGTTCTTAGCTGGCCATGGTGTTGCGTGCCTGTCATCCCAGGACTTGGGAGGCTAAGGCTGGAGGATTGCAGATTGAAGGTCAGCCTCAGCAACTTGCAAGATCCCGTTTCAAAATTTATTTTGAATAAGGGCTGAGTGTGCAGCTTAGAGGTAGAATGCCCCTGGGCTCAATCCCTACTATAAAGAAAAAGAGGAAAGAAGGAAGGAAGGAAGGAAGGAAGGAAGGAAGGAAGGAAGGAAGGAAAAAGACAGGGAGAGAAGGAGGCAGGAGGGCGTGCACACCGGCAGGCAGGAAGCTCTTCTTATTTTTCAGTGTTTTTGGGGATTGACAAAGAGATCACGTCTTTTGACCAGCGCCGACTCCTCAGGGGCAGAGGCTTCTTGGAGAGCCATTTTAAAATGTACTTTGAAGCTGGGCATGGGGCGCACGCTTGTACTCCCAGCATTCGGGAGGCTGAGACAGGAGGATCATGGTTCGCAGACAGCCTCAGCCACTTAGTGAGACCCTGTTTCGAAATAAAGAATAAAAATTGGGCAGGGGATGTAGGTTGGAGGTCAAATGTTCCTGGGTTCCATCCCCAGAACCAAAAAAATAAAATAATAATAATAATAATAATAAATAAAATGTCATTTGACAGCTGGTCCAGGTTCAATAGGAAACAGCTCAGACATCAATTAGTGATGTCTGCATGGTTGCAAAAGAAACAAATAGCCTTCTCAAGGCACTGGTTCTGATAAACCTGGGCCAGAGAAAGGCAACTCTGAAAAACATAAGTAACGCTAGATAGATGATATATGAGCTGGAAATACATATTTATACATATATATTCAGGATAGCCTTCAGTAGTGTCTAATATATATTATAATGTATATATATGTATATATATCCCCAGGGCATTCTACCTCTGAGCTACACCCTTTTTTCTAATTAATTTACTTTTATTTGGAAACATGGTCTCGCTAAGTTGCTGAGGCTAGCCTTGAACCAGCAATCCTCCTGTCTCAGCCTTCCAAGTACTGGAATTATACATGATTAACCCAGTAGCAATCATGGTTTTTACACAGAGTTCTCTGAAGCTACACACACACACACACACACACACACACACACACACACACGTATATCTCTTCTATATTCCATTCATCTGAAGAGAAAGGGAAATTGAAAGACTTGCCCCCCTTTTTCCTAGAGTGATGCTTTAATTACCAAAATGTGAGATATGGTTTTGAGGGGGATAAAAAGGACTCTAGCCAAAAGCGTTAAAATCAAGTTTGGTTCAAGGGTTTCAGGTAGCTCTGTTTTTCTTATGCTTGGCTTAGACCACATCAGTTTTCATTCCTTGATATTTCACAGAGTGTATGTATTTTTGTTTGATATGTAGCCACCAAAAGCTGTGTGTATTTAACACACAGAGGCTGGTGAGTTGTGGGCCAAGTACTCACCCTGGACACCATCACCGTGATCCACGCCATAAACATAGCCTTCGCCCCAAGTTTCCTCCTGCCTGGTTTATTTATTTTGTAGTTTTTTGTGTTTTTTTTTTTTTTTTTTGAAACAGGGTCTTGGTAGGTGGCTGAGAGGCTCACTAAGTTGCTGAGGCTGGACTTGAAGCTGCGATCCTTCTGTCTAAGCCTCTCAAGTACTAGAATTACAGGCCTGGGCCATTTCCAGTACGTCTGGCTATTTCTACTATTTTAGATTTCCTCATCTAGGTGGGATCTCACAATGCCCATCCATGCTGCCACAAATGGCAGAATTCCCTTCCTCATTAAGAGTAAATAAAGAGCCGGGCGTGGTGGCGCACGCTCGTCATCCCAGCATTGGGGAGGCTGAGACCGGAGGATCGTGGTTCGCGGCCAGCCTCAGCCACTTAGTGAGGCCCTCTGCACCTCAGTGAGACCCTATTTCAAAATAAAGAATAAAAAATAGGGCAGGGGTGTAGCTCGGAGGTAGAATGACCCTGGGTTCCATCCCTAGTACCACACAAAAAAGAGTAAATAATATTTCATTGTTTGTATATATATGTATGTGTGTATATATGTACATATGTATATATGTATATGTGTGTATTCTACATATAACTTTGTATTATAGAATATATTCTAGTCCTATAATATATCATAATGTTACACAGTATAGTAAGACATAATTTCTTATATATATATATATATATATATATATATATATATATATATATATATATTATTGGTGCATTGTACATCTTCATAATTTCTTATAATACATGATATTATAAATGTTTATTATATTCTCTTTATTCAAGAACATTCCAGCTGCTTCTATTTCGTGGCTAAGATGAGTAACAATGAATTTTGGAGTGGAGCGCCGATATCTTTGTGAGATGCTTATTCCGTTTTCTTTGGATGAATACCCAGAAGATGCTAGATCATACGGCAGTTACATTTGTAATCGGTAGTGTGTGTGTGTGTGTGTGTGTGTGTGTGTGTGTGTGTGTGCATGCCCCTGTGTGTGAGATGCTGGGAACTGAACTCGGGACCTTCGACCTCTGAGCGACACCCCTGGAACTGTATTTGTATTTGGAAAGAGGCTCCCTCCCAGTTGCGGAGAGCCTTGCTACGTTGCTGGGGTGGGCCTTGAACCTGCGATCCTCCTGTCTCAGCCTCCTAACTGCTGGGAGGACAGGCCCGCGCCACCCCGCCCAGCTTGTTGGTAATTTCTGCAGGACGCCCCCTACCGGTTTCCCTCGTGGCTGTCCTAGTTCCCATCCTCACCACCAGCGGACAAGCTTCCCTTAGCTTCCGTCCTTGGCAACACTTCCTACCTTTGCTCATTTCGACAAGAGCCAGCCCAGTAGGCGTGAAGAGATGCCTCCTTGCGGGCCCTGGTGTTTAGTGATACAGAGACTCTTAAGTGTACTGAACGTGCAACTAGAAGCTCCTGAAAAGAGTTAAAGAAAGAACCAGTCAAAGGCAACTTGGTAAATGAGAGAAAATATGTGTAAGTCATATCTCCGAGAGAAAGTTAACACCCCCTGTATATAGGGACTCCTAGAACTCAATAGCAAACATTCCCCACATAACTCTATTTAAAGGCCAATGAAAGAGCTCAGTAGATGTTTCACCTAAGAGTTTAGTTTTTATTTTACCTTTATTTTGGTGGTACTGGGAGTTGAACCCAGGGATGCTCTACCTCCCAGCCCTATTTTATTTTTTTTATTGAAACAGGGTCTCGCTAAGTTGCTTTGAGTCTCACCAAAGTTGCCGAAGCTGGTCTCGAACCTGCGATCCTCCTGTCTCAGCCTCTCAAGTGCTGGGATCACAGGCCCGCGCCACCACGCCTAGCTAGCTGTCATCTTCGAGTTTTTCAAAGTAACCAAACAGCAAGAACAAGATAAATGTCCATGAGAATGTGGCTCTAAACCTTCTGTTTCTGTCATTTTGCAGAGCCAGCAGTGTCCACACACACACACACACACACACACACACACACACACAATTTATGTATGTATATGTCTGCATGTATATGTGTGTCCGTGCATTTAAATGCAAATGTGTGTGTGTGTGTCCATACACGTAACATGTATTTCAAAAGAAGTCTTCTTGGACATCAAATGACTTTTGCAAAACAACAGGCTGAGTTCAGGGCAAATGAATCAGAGACATGTGGCTTGAATTCCCTTCAAAATACCCCCGGGTTTAAAATGAGAGGGAAAAAGGTACTCGGTGGGGAGGGGGGGGGGACAAAAAACAGTACATTTTGGGTCTTGCTGAACCTAAATCATTTGAAAACTAGTTTAAGATGTTCGCTAAATAATCCAGAGAACAGCTCTGCTCCTACAGATGGCAATGTCGGAGTGGCTCATCGGTCGCAGTTTCAGCCTAATTTTAATTTCTTGCACATGTGGTAAGAACGGTCTTGGAGGACTCTCCGAAGCCACTGTTCCAGGCAGCGCCCAGGGTTGGGGATTTTTTTGTGCATTGCATTTGCATAACAATGACCCACCGCCCGTTTTCTTGCTTTCTCTGGCTCTTCTGGTTGCCCCAGGCAGGGGTAGGTCCCCGCTGTGTGGCCTCCTTCTGGGGCCCCGCTCGGTCCTCTTGGCACTGCACACCGGAGGCTTTGGGGGCCAGTCTTCCATGTCTGCTCGGCCCGGTTTCCCTCGGGGGTTCGCTTGTGAGCTTTGGGGGTGTCACCCACAGGTCTGCATAGAACACCATCCCATGATCCTCCCAAGAAACCCCTGTAGCAAGCTCTCCATCAGCGGCCCGGGCCAAGGAATTGGGGTCATCAGACAGAGGTTCCTGGGGTTCAAAATACCCCGCGGTCTTTGGGGCATCTTGCTGAACCTAAATCATTTGAAAAATTGTTTAAGATGTTTAGCTGCCCTGATTCATCCACACAGCCACGAGGTTGAGCTGGGAAAAGGCTTAGGTAAGTAGCTTTCTTTTCTTTTCTTTCTTTTTGCAGTACTAGGGATGGAACCCAGGGGCGTTTTATCTCCAAGCTAGACCCCCCCAACCCTATTTTTTTTATTCTTTTATTTTGAAACAGGGTCTCACTGAGTTGCAAAGGGCCTCACTAAGTAGTAACTGAGGCTGTCCTTGAACCGCGATCCTCCTGTCTCAGCTTCCCAAATGCTGGGATTACAAGTGTGGGTCACCACGCCCGCTAATAGCTTTCTTTTTATCTTTTTTAACTTTTCTATGGTACGGGGAATCAAACCCAGAGGTGTTCTACTTCTGAGCTACACCCTCATCCCTGTCGTATGCTTATTTTGAAAAAAGGTCTCATTAAGTTGCAGAAGGCCTCACTAAATTGCCAAGCCTGGTCGCGAACCTCTGATCCTCCTGTCTCAGCCTCCCAAGTACTGGGGTTGCAGGCGTGTGCTACAAGGCCCACTTCAACAGCATCAAAACCATCCTATAATGGAGGCGCCAGCCCTAAATGGGGTGTCCTTTAATTGTCCTCTCGATTAGAGAAGGCGTGACTGGCCTTTAGTGGCCAGGGGCTAGAGATAGGAGATGTCCTCCAATCGAAGGGACAGTGTCACCCGGTGGAGATCGCCTTGTCTCTTACAGAGCTTTCAGGCAGGTGAAAACCCCGCTCGGTTTTCCAAGCCCAGACCCTAACGCTGTTTTATCTCTCGGCCCACATCCCTTTCCTCTGCAGTTCCAACGTGTTTTGGGTTCTCCGTACCTGGCACCACCATCCCATAAGCTGAGAGAAAATAGAACTTGGCTGTGTTCGGGACAAGAAGACACAGCAGGTCCCCCTGGGAGGTGCCCCGCCCCGCACAGCCGCCGTGCTGACGAGTTCACACCAAGGGGCGACGCACCATTACCGGTTCCGTCTCCTCCTCGGCGGGTTCTACTGTTGCGGGGGGCGGGGGGCGTTGTGCATTTTGCGTGCAGGCTTCGTTATTGATGGTTTTCATTTCAGCGTAGCAAAGGAAGGTTACAGAACATTTGTGACAAGAAGCTGGCATGGATTCGGGAATGACGGATAGCCCGTGGCTGGGCTCCAACGAGGCCAAACGGGGCTGTGGCTAGGCACCAAGAGCCGGGGAGCCTGGGTTCTAGCTTGTGTCTCACACTTACTCTGCGACCCCGAACAGCCCTCACTGACTCCTCTGAGGCTCAGTTTCCCCATCTCGACCACAGCCCCGTTGGGCTGGGTTCTTGGATCATAGACCGCAACTCCTCAAATGCCTTTAGTGAGTAAGTAGCCTCTATGCCTGCTGATGAAGCCCAGCTAGCTGGGCGTGATGGTACCGGGGAGGCTGAGACGGGAGGATTGCGGGTTCGAGGTCAGCCTCAGCAACTCAGCAAGACCCTGTTTTGAAATGATAAAAATATGGCCGAGGGTGTAGCTCGGAGATAGAATGCCTTTGGGGTCAACCTTCAGTACCAATAATACATACATACATACATACATACATACATACATACCTACATACATAATAAATCCCAGACAAACAGAGTCTTTATTTCAAAATGGAATATGCTCCCTGCCACTTATCATAAAGCACAAGACAGCTTTGAGACCCTGTTTCATTTATTTCCCCGCTTCTTACAGGGACATCTCCGCAGATGTCTTTCTTTGCGCTTTGAGAAGACAAGGGCAGCGATTCATGGCAGCCAGGACACAGCCTCGGTGAAGAAGGGGCAAGAGAGAAGGGTAAGGGCTATGGAAAAGTGCACAGACTCCTCCCTGTCAAAGAGGAGGACCAGCCATATTCTACCTTGAGATGAAGATTATGATATTTTTCTGGGTTTTATTTATCTAATTATCTGTTTGTTTATTTATTCATTTCTGGTACTGCAGGTTGATCCCAAAGGCATTCTACCTCCGAGCTACACCCTCAGCCCTATTTTAATTTTTATTATTTCAAAATTCCCAGTCCTTGGGAGGCTCAGAAAGGAGGATCGCAGGCTCAAGGCCAGGCTCGGCAACTTAGGGAGACCCTGTTTCAAAATAAAAATAAATAGGGCCGAGAGTGTGGCTCAGAGGCAAAATGCCCCTGAGTTTAATCCTTAGTATCACACACCAAAGGAAAAGCACCCGCTTCATACCTCCCAACTCCGAATAATCCTAGAGCAGCTGGAGTGTGAAGGTTTTACACAACTTTCCCTTAGGGCCAAGAGTTGGCTCGTCTAAGAGAATGGATTCACATATTAGCCTACAAAAGACCAGTACCTACCAGTGTTAGAATCTGCCCGTGGACCCCAAGTTGGAGACTAGAAGAAATGAACCCCAAAACGGCGTTTCAGTCTGGAAGTCTAGTCCTCTAATCCAGGGGCCGGCACACTTTTTCCCGTAAGGGCCCAGGCAGTCCAGTGTCTCTGTGGCAGGTCCTTAGCTCTCTTCTTGCTGTGCAAAAGGAGTCACCTAGAACTTTTATGAAAATAGTTGCGCTGTGTTCTAAAATACTCAATTCACCAAAAAGAAAGAAAGAAAAAGAGAAAGGAAGGGAGGGAGGGAGGGAGAAAGAAAGAAAGAAAGAAAGAAAGAAAGAAAGAAAGAGGTGAGCTGGATTTGACCCCCGGCCGTGCTTCGCTGTTTTAAGTAGTAAACGAGGCCACGTCCCCTAACAAACAGCCACTGGAAGCCTACGCTATTAATGACTTTCAATTTTTTGGAAAATAGTTGAGGATCTCCCTGGATAAAACATTTGGATTACATCTCTGACTTTTACATCAAAAAGAGCGACTGTGCCAATACGAGGTCTGTCCCTTTACGTGTGTGTGTGTGTGTGTGTGTGTGTGTGTGTGTGTGTGTGTGTTGTTTTATTGGTAGTACCAGTTATTGAACCCAGGGGCGTTCTACCTCTGAGCTACACCCCCAGCCCTATTTATCATTATCCTGATTGTTGTTTTATTTCGAAACAAGGGTCTTGCTAAGTGGCTGAGCCTGGCCTTGAGCCTGCGATCCTCCTGTCTCAGCCTCCCAAGTACTGGGACTACAGGCGTGTGCCGCCACGCCTGGCTAGCCTGGAGTTTTTTTTTGTTTTTTTTTTTTTTTTTAAATGAGCATCAGTTGTAACACTGACGTGTCTAGAAGTGAGAAAAACAATTCGCAGAATACACCCATGATTGGCTAACAGATGGGGAAAGCCCGGGTTGCGTTTATGTTTCTGAGACCGTGTCTGCAATATCCCCTTAGGTCAAGGCAAGATTGGCTGGAAAAAGCTGACAGATCCAGAACTTGCCAGGCTCCTGGTGGCTGGGTACCTCCAAGTTACCCCAGGGAGACGGACAACAGGGGGCGCCACCAGCCCGGGGTCCCCACCTGGGTATCAGGAACGAGCCTGCCTCTGCCTCTCAACAGATGTGCCCCGAGGCAAGTCACTTAAATTCCTTGCTGAGTAAAACGAGCTCTTTAGTTTCAAAATGTCTGCAATTGCCTAATTTCTGACATCCCCCTCCAAGTCCACTGACCTAAATAAGAATTTTAGAGGGTATTATCCAACCAGAGGAGTCGATTGAGCAAGGGCATATTGGGTGGCTGGTGCTTTTAATCCATTAATATCCTTTTTTATTCCTTTAGATAAAACCAGCCAGTGTTCCCTGTCAACCATCACCCGGCCGTCCCCTGTTCTCAATAAAAGTGGGCAATTGGGTGTCTGGGGCCGAGAGTGTGCGCATGATCTTCTTCTGACCAATCAGAACGTGCCATTCCTCTCCCCTGGCTCGTGATTGGCTCAAGAGTAAATATGGAGCTCAAATCAGCCCAATGAGAGCCATTTCCGCAGAACTGACTTGAGTCCAGGACTGATAGACCAGAAAGAGCCAGACCCGGAGCTTAGAGCTTCAGAACGCAGCCGGGTGGGCATGAATGGAGCTGAGGTTCTGTGATCCTTCTGAATACATTGTGTTCGCGCCTGAACTCCGTCCTGGCGAAATCTAGCCATATCCCTCCAATGGACTTGGTGTTTATGAGAAATCCCTCCCTCTTAAAAAATGTTACAAGACCAGTCGGGTGTGGTGGCTCCCAGGGCTTTTGGGAGGCTGGCAGGTTCGAGACCAGCCTCAGCAACTTAGCGAGACCCTGTTTTAAAATAAAATATAAAGCCAGGCGTCATCCCAGCGTTTGAGAGGCTGAGACGGGAGGATGGCGGTTTGCAGACAGCCTCAGCTACTTAGCTAGGAGGCCCTTTGCACCTCAGTGAGACCCTGTTTCAAAATAAAGAATAAAAAATAGGGCAAGGGGTGTGGCTCAGAGGTAAAAGCGCGGATGGGTTCCATCCACCAGTACTGCAAAAAAAAAAAAATTATAAACAAAAAAATAAAAAATAAAATGGAGCTGGGGGTGTAGCTCAGAGGTGGGACTCTCCTGGGCTCAAATCTCTAGTACAAAAAAAAAAAAAAAAGAAGAACAAAAAGGAGAGAGAGAAAATATTCTATGATGTTGAACAGGATTTTTTTTTTTTTCCATTTGCAATCCCTAGACTCCCAAGCGGAGTGCCCAAATTATGGGCATGTGAGCACAAACTGTCCTGCACTTCCTCTGCACCCACCTTTATTAAGAGAAAAGGCTTCAGGCCCCAGGAGACTCGGCCCTTGCCCCAGGCCCATGGTGCGGTGATGGGGCTCAGGGTAGGTGCTTAACCGGCCGCACCCAGCTCTCTGTCCAGTGGTGAGCCCCAGAGGGGATGCACCTGCCATGGGGAGAAACCAATGGACCGCGCTGTGGGGGCCTGGGAGCCTCGGGCTGCTCCGATGCAGGACACACTTTGGCCTCCAGGGGCCTGGGGTTCCTGCGGTCCTCTTGGGGCGCTCCTGGCCCGCACGGAATAGATGCTCACGAAATGCCGACCCACCGGGCTCCAGCCTCTCTCCTCCTGTCCTCTTTCTCCTCCTCTCCCACACTCCTATTCTTATCTCTTCCTCTTCCTTCCTGTCTTCCTCCCCCAACTCTTTTCTTCTTCCTCATAGCTCAACAACTTCTCCTCCTCCTCCCTCCTCCAACCCCCCTCCTCCCCCTCCCCTCCCCTCCTCCCCCTCCCCTCCCCTCCTCCCCCCCTCCCCTTCCTTCTCCTCCCCCTCCTCCTCTCCCTCTTCCCCCTCCTCTCTTCCTCCTCTCCCTTCTCCCCTTCCTTCTCCTCCTCGTCCTCCTCTTCCTCCTCCTTCCTCTTCCTCTTAACATTAAATTAATATCGGTGGCAGCTGTGTTAACACCATCCTCGTTCCTTAGATTTTCTTCCTTACTTTTGAATGTAAAGAAGAGGGAGCGCTTGGGAGGCTGCGGCAGGAGGGTCGCAGGCTCCAAGCAGCCTCCACAACTTAGTCAGCAAGGCTCTGGGCAACTTAGTGAGACCCTGTTTCAAAAGAAAAAAAGAAAAGAAAGAATGAGGTTGAGGTGTATAGCTCGAAGGTAGACCGTGCCTGGGTTTAATTCCCAGTAGCAATAATAATAATAATTAATAATAATAATAATAATAATAATAATAACAACAACAACAACAACAACAACAACAACAACTTGTTCTCTAAATATAAGTTTTGGATAAAAGCCTCTTTAATTCTCAGTTCTAACTCCAAAATGCAGCTAAAGATACCTGGCTCTCCCGTGCAGCTGGAGGACTATAGAAATCAGCCCCTGTGCCCTGAGCGGACCAGGACCCGGGATTCAATCTGTGTTTCCCTAGGGCGCATACAAATAAACACCATCACCAGGCTCAGTAATCTCTCCAAAGAAACAGTGCAGATCGATCTCTCTCTCTCTCTCTCTCTCTCTCTCTCTCTCTCTCTCTCTCTCCCTCCCTCCCTCTCCCTCTCTCCTCTCCTCTCTTCTCTCTCTCCCTCTCCCCCTCTCCTCTCTTCTTTTCCCCTCTCTCCACTCTCTCCATCCTCTCTCTCCTCTTTTTTCCTTTCTTCTTTCCTTTCTTTCTCTTTCTCCTCTTTTTCTCCTCTCTCTTCTCTCTCCTTTCTCTTCTTTTCTCTCTCTCTCTCTCTCTCTCTCTCTCTCTCTCTCTCTCTCTCTCTCCCCCCCCCCCTTTAAACCAGAGACCTTTCACCAATAGATTCAATTAGGTCCTGGTTTAGTAGACCCCAAGGAGCACTGTCCCAAGACTTTGGGCTTGGAACCCTTTGCAATGGCACAGCCTGTGAAGGGCAGCCCTGCGGTGTCCCTTGCTACACTACTGGATGCTGTGGCCGCTCTCCAGGCGGAGCTGGGCTGGGCAGGTGTGCTGGGGGCCTGCGGTGCCCTGGGTGATGTCTTGGCCTCTGGAGCCTGCGGTGCCCTGGGGGTGGCTTGGCCTCCGCAGGGGCGCCATGTGACACTGGAATTTGGACGCCGGCACCTTCCACTGGCCTTGTACTCGGGCTGCGGATCCTGGGTGGGGCAGGGCGGCTTTATTACATCCTGGCGTGGCCGAGCGTGGCCGAGCTGCTGGGCCCGTCAGCAGCCAGCAGGCAGGAGGTGACTTCCATCCCATCGGTACCTGACGCTCGGCCAAGTCCGCTGAGGGCTGCCATGGGCGGCTTCCTCCCTGCACACGGGGCCTGAACAATTGCACTTTTGTGCTGATGGTAACCAGGACGTGGTGGGCTGTGTGAGCTGATCGGGCCGGCTGCGGCCCGGGAGATGGGTGAGAGTTGCTGGTGTCCAGGACCCTGGTGCCAAAGGCTTTCTGTAGGAGGAAGTTGAGAGCCAGACAGATTGGCTTCAAATGTGGGGTGACCTTGGAGTCGCTCTAAGTGGCCACTGCTGTCTTTCTCTGGACGATGGATGTAAGACCTTCAGTCACATCCTCGAGATTCAGGGACATCGCACCTGTTCAAAAATCTATTGCTGTTACCCCTAGGAGTGAACTTGGGATGGTCTGCGCGGCGGCGCAAGCCTGTAATCCCAGTATTTAGGAGGCTGAGACAGGAAGAGTGCAAGTTTACGACCAGCCTCAGCAGCTGAGCAAGGCTTGTAGCAACTTAGTGAGACCCTATTCCAAAATAATAATAATAATAATAATAATAATAATAATAATAACAACATAGCTTGGAAGTAGAATAACTCTGGGTTCAATCTCTAATGCAAAAAAAATAAAAAGAGAGATTGTCTGCAGGGTGACAATTCCAAAGCCATTTCTGTTTCAACATGCTGGCGCCAGGTAGAGTTTTGGGCTGTGTATATCAAGCATATATATCTCAAATTAAAATGTGGCCAAAAAATCACTTATGGGGTTTTTTTTTTTTTTTGGTGGTACTGGGGTTCCTGGAAGCCCTTCTACCTCCGGGCTATACTCCCAGACCTATTTTTACATTTTTATTTGGAAACAGGGTCTCCTAAGCCAGCACATGTGGCTGGCTTCGAACCTGCACGATCCTCCTGTCTCCGCCTCCCAAGTGCGGGGATTACAAGCGTGCGCCACCACGCTCAGCAAAGTCACTTACGTTTTGAAAAAAAATTAGAAATAAGAAATGAAAATAGAAAAATATAAATTATATATTAATTATATATTAAATTTTATATAAGTATATAATATACTTATTTTTTGTGATACTGAGAATGGAACCCAGGGGCCTCCTACCTCCAGGCTATACTCCCAGACCTATTTCATATTTTATTTGGAAACAGGGTCTCACTAAGTAGCCGAGGCTGGCTTCGAACCTGTGCAATCCTCCTGACTCAGCCTCCCAAGCGCGGGGATTACGAGGGTGCGTGACCACGCCCGGCATAATATAATTACATATTATATAATCTATAAATATGTATAAAGGAATCATTTAACAATTAATTATCATATATTCTATACATACAAACAGATTATTTAGCAATTGATTATAATATAGGTGCAAACATCATTCAAGTCAAAGAAAAAAACAAACCAAGCCCAGTAATGGTGACACATGCCTGTAATCCCAGTACTTGGGAGGCTGAGACAGGAGGATTGAAGGTTGGGGGCCAGCCTCAGTGACTTAGTGAGACCCTATTTCAAAATAAACAGTAAAATAAGGGCATAGCTCAGAGGTAGAAAAATCCCTGCGTTCAAACCCCAGAAATACAATAATACACAACCACACACACGCATGCGCGCACACACACACACACACACACACACACACACACACACACCAGCAGCCCCCCAGAAGCCCTCTGTGTGATCCTCTGATGAGAGAGAAAAGAGAGAGAGAGAGAGAGAGAGAGAGAGAGAGAGAGAGAGAGAGAGAGAGAGAAGAGGGAGCGTTTTGGCAGTATTGGCTGTCTCTGTAGAGGATGGCGGACCTAGAACTCTGCTCCACTGGCGGCCGGGGAAGCCGGCGGGACCCCGAGGGCCCTTGGAGGGCAGCGTTGGCTGGACGGAGCTCACTGCGGGCGGCTGCTGCATCGTGAACAAGGCCCGGGACTGAAGGATGGCCCGGTGACGTGGAGCCGCGTGGTAAGGGATTCCACTGCCTCTGTGGTCCATTTTGACTTTTACCAGCTGGAGACCAAAGGAGAGGGCGTGAAGTGTTGCACGCTTCAGATGAGAAAACATAAGAAACAAGCCAATCATTTGGGCAAAAGAGAGGCACGACGCAGACGCTGAGTCTGGACCTTCTGTACTTTGATCAACTCCCTCCGCAGCCCTGGCTCAGAAGGAGAGGCGCTGGCCTCCCTGCCTTGCTACCCCAATTGCAGACGGGAGGAGGGGGAGATTTTGGAGAACGGGATTGGCCTTGCTTTCTACTTGACAGCAGCGCTTTGATACTTACCGTCTCCGAGCATCTCCGGTAAGAATTTATTTCCCTTCAATTTTCAGACACAGACGCTGAGCTAGGAACTCGGGAGCATCCTGGACAGGATCGCGCACCCGCGGTGTTTTCAGAGCCAAGCTTTGAACCCAGCCTAATGCAAAAGCCCTGGACTCCTCCCCAGTGCCCTCCGGCCTTGCTAAGGACCGTCGGGCTGGGTCTTGAACACAGCGTTAGAGTAAAGCCGGGGCAGGTGGAGAGGGGCAGCGCCCTTACTGTCCCGGGGTTTGTGCTCTGATTAAAATAACTCACGAAAGCTGTCTGTCAAAGGGCACTTTGACGCAAGAGCCAGGGAGAAGGAAGAAGAAGGAGTTAGCCGGTGTCACACGTCTGTCATCCCAGGACTTGGGAGGCTGGAACAGGAGGATCGCAGGTTTGAAGCCAGCCTCAGCTACTTAGCGAGACCCTGTTTCCAAATAAAATATAAAATAGGGCTGAGGGTGGAGCTTGGCTTGGGGTGAGAAGGAGACCCAGAAAGAGCTCTTCCAGATAGAATTTAACAAATAGATGAAGTCACTGTTTTCAGACATGAGACAGCAGCTGATGTGGAACTGTGATGTGTGTGTGTGTGTGTGTGTGTGTGTGTGTGTGTGTGTTGCTACGGATTAAAACCAGGGGCACTCTACTTCCAAGCTACACCCCAAGCCTTATTTTACTTTTTATTTGGAAACAGGATCTCACTAAGTTGATATGAGCCTTCCCTGCTTTGCTGAGGCTGGCCTTGACCCTGGGATCCTCCTGTCTCAGCCTCCCAAGGACTGGGATTACAGGTGGGTGCCACGATGCCCAGCCACAGCTGTGATCTTTGAAGGGTGGAAACCAGGAGATTTTCCCACAGCAGACATATTCTACCTACAGCAAACAGGGATCCGCAGTGTCTACCGGGTGTAGGAAACCGTGAGTGGAAGCCGGGTGTGCTGGCCATGCTTGTAATCCCAGCAATCCGGAGGCTGAGACAGGAAGATCGTGGTTCGAGGCCAGCCTCAGCTACTTAGTGAGGCCCTTTGCAATTCAGTGAGACCCTGCTTCAAAATAAAGAATAATAAAATAGGGCTGGGGTGTAGCTCGGAGGTAGAATGCCTCTGGGGTCCATCCCCAGTGAAAGAAAGAAAGAAAGAAAGAAAGAAAGAAAGAAAGAAAGAAAGAAAGAAAGGAAGGGAGAGAAAGAGAGAGGAGAGAGAGAAAGAAAGAGAAAGGAAAAGGAAGCTGAGAGTGGAGGTTGTTGCTGCTGGGGCGGCTGGAATCCGAGGGTCGGGACAGACAGGACGGGCCGCATTGGTAATAAGCGTAAGAAACCCGCCCAGGGCTCTCCTACCAGGAGCCTCCACTGTACAGAATGCTGGGCAAGCCTCTGAGACTTGGCGGAGACCAGTCACTGGTAGGGGGGGAGGAAGTGCTGTGAATTAAATAATGATTCCAGAGGTTATGTAAGGTCAGGGATACTGGAGTTCTGCTTAGGGAAAGAGAAGAAGGTGTGCGAGATACCGCAGACATCACCTGATTCTCCTAGAAATTCACCGGGTCGGGGGTCGCAGGAGTCTGGCCTTCGGGAAAGGGTCTTCTTTGTTTTCTCAGTAAAGAAGCCTAAACGGGTCTCTGAGATGAGCCTCAGTATCCGTATCCGGAAAGTTAACCGGCTGCCCGAGCAAAATCAGATCTTTCCAGAAGTACCGAGCGCATCAGAAAAGATGAGATATTTATTTATTTATTTATTTATTTATTTATTTATTTATTGGCAGGACTGGGATGGAACCCAGGGGCACTCTACCTCCGAGCTACGCCCCCAGCCCTATTTTTTTAATCCTTCCTTTTGAAACAGGGTCTCACTAAGTTGCGGAGGGCCTCACTAAGTAGCTGAGGCTGGCTGCGAAGCTGCGGTCCTCCGGCCTCAGCCCCCCAAGTACTGGGATTACAAGCGCGCGCCACCACGCCTGGCTAGAAAGGATGAGCGTCTTTAAAAGGAAACAATGCAGGGTTTCAACAATATCGGTTTTACAGTTTCCAAAATGCAATGAAAAAAATTAGTGGCTATAAAAAACCAAGGTAGTGCAATCCATTATCACGATGAGAACAACCTCAGAAATGTACCGTACTCAAGAGTGATACAGATGTTGAAATTGGTAGATGAGGCCTTAAGGAATCTATTATGTTTGAGGAAATAAAAGATAAAAAGTAATGAGAAAAGAGATGGGGAATCTCAAGAGAGGAATGAAACTCTTAAAAAGAACTAAAAAAAAATAGGAAGAACTGAAAGACGGTCCAATATTCAAGTGAAAAAAAAGTGGCCGAAAATATTCTAAATTTGCTTGAAAAGAATCCACACAGCTAAGAAATCTCAACAAGACTAAAAGAAAGAGGAGCCCAAAGAAAACACAGTTAGTTACATGATTATCAAATTGCTAGAAACCAAAAATAAGAAAAAAAAATCCTTCATTTTAACCAGAATGGGGCGGGGGCATTTTTTTTTTTTTTTTGCATACAGGTAACAATGTAAGAATTAAAGAATTAACTTAAAATACTAGATCCATGGGGAAATGTCTTTAAATAATGAAGACAAGTAAATATAAAACAAAAGCAAGCTCATCGGGAGAGTCCTTTGCCAGAGGTCCTGCCGCAGCCCAAGGAAGCGCTGCAGACAGAAAATTAGATCTGCCTCAAAGTACTAAGCGCATCAGAGAGGATGGATATAAATGGCCATTTTTAAACTTCTTAACTTCTTTAAATGATCCTTGTTTAGAGCAAACATGGTTATCTATGCATGGCGGGGTTTATAACATCTATAAAAGTAAGATGACTGTTAATAGTAAGGTAATTGTTAATCGCTCAAAGGACAGGAGAGGTGGTCACGAGTGCATAGCATAAGGTCCTTTTTCTTCTCTTTTCTTTTTGTTTTTCTTTTCTTTTTCTTTTCTTTGTGGTGTTGGGGATTGAACCCAGAGGCATTCTACCTTTAAGCTATACTCCCAGCCCTATTTTATTTTTTATTTTGAAACAGGGTCTCGATAAATTGCCCAGGCTGCCCTCAAACCTGAGACCCTCCTGCCTTAGCCTCCGAAGGCAGTGCAAGCCGTACACCACCACGCCTGGGTCGTAAAGTTCTTACATTAAGTGAAAAAGAGCATGTTAAAATTAATTGGAGGAATACGGTGGGAAGTCAAATATTAATTCAGGTTGCCCTCTGTGACAAGTTAAGGATGAGTATGATAATCTTCAGATTAACATTAAAATTACATTAGAGAAAGCCGGGCGCGCCGGCGCACGCTCGTAATCCCAGCATTTGGGAGGCTGAGACCCGAGGATCACGGTTCGCGGACAGCCTCAGCTACTACATAGTGAGGCCCTTTGCAACTTAGTGAGACCCTGTTTCAAAATAAAGAATAAAAATAGTTCAGGGGGTGTAGCTTGGAGATTGAATGTCTCTGGGTTCCATCCTCAGATCCACAAAAAATATATATATTTTTTCTCTAATGTGTGTGTATATATAATATATATAATATATATATAATATATTATATACAATATATATAATATATAATATATAATAACAATATATAATGTATATAATAATATATATAATGTGTGTGTATACACACACACACGTTAGAGAAAAGCAAAATGCTTTACTAAAAATGCTCATTTAGTACAAGGGAAGGTAGAAAAAGAGGGTGAAAGACTATTTTAAAAATAGCTATAATTGTGCCGGGGATGGAGCTCAGCAGTAGACGACTAGCCCAGCAAGCCTAAGGTCCCGAGTTTGCTCCCCAGCCTCTAAAATAAAAAGTCAAAAGAGAATAGCGGGGATAATTCCCGGACACATAACCAGGCAACAGACCCACTTCTAGCCACATGAAAATCTCCAGTTAGTAGAAGCAAACTAAGCGCTGCTCTTGGAAGACAGGTCGACCAGATGACAAAATCATGCAAGCCCCGACTACGCTGTGTGTGTGAAAGGTGTGCTATATGTGTAAAGACAAAACTAAGTACAAAGCTTCAGAAGACACATCCTGCAAGTGCCAGCCTCGCAGATTCTAGGGTGGCCGTGTTAATAGTGGACGGGGCACAATTCAAAACCAGTGTGGTTACTGAAGACCCACGGGCGCAACTGGTAGTGAGAAAAGGGACCAGCAAATCGATTGCCTGGGGCGCCATGGTAACCCCGGATGCCTATGGTAGTAGGGTCTCTGAGGATGGCCAGCACCTCTTTTTCGTCTCTCCTTCCTGCCTGCCTTCCTTCCTTCCTTCCTTCTTTCCTTCCTTCCTTCCTTCCCTCTTTCCTTCCTTCCTAGTGGACGCCACTACACATTTCAAGAATCAGAGTCTATTTCTCCTTCTCTTGAATCTGAGCTGCCCTGCACCTCCCTTGCCCAACCCTCTCTCTCCTTCGTTCTAATGTTAGAAAACACCCAAGGGGTCTTTGCCCACATGTGATTCCTGCAGTCGGCCGCCTCCTCTAGCGCGCCGGCCGATGGGCGCTAGCCTCTCAATGCTTCTCTTATTAATCTCTGCATATTTTTGGAAGGGTTTTTTGGTGCTGCGGATTGAACCCAGGGACATTCTACCTCCAAGCTACACCCCCAGAGTGACTTTGTATTTTATCTGAAAATAGGGTCTCGCTAGGTTGCTGCGAGTGTCTCTAGGTTGCTGAGGCTGGCTTTGAACCTGCGACCCTCCTGTCTTGGCCTCCCGAGCACTGGGACCGCAGGTGGGCCCACCACGCCCAGCGTGTTGCTCATCTCTGGCTGCCTCGCCATTGACTGGCAGGCTCCTAGGCTCTCCTGTCCCCTGGGTAACCACTGTCTACGTTGACCGCTCCCCACGGAAAAGAGGCACAATGGCCTCTGAGCTCCTGGTAGTCGCCGCCTGGTAAAAGGAGCCGGTGAAGCTCAGCACATCCCTTGCCAGATGAGTGAGGCAGCGCTCAGCCCCGTCCCGAGTTGGCTCTGGCACGCCGGGCTCACGCTTCTCTGGCCCCCGCAAGAACTCATGCTCCAGCGAAACGTCGGCCGACTTTGATCTGCCATTAAACAGTGACTTTTACAAATGGACAGCCTTTTCCATCTGTGTGATTTAAACAGAGCAATCAATGTTTAAATAATAAATGTGCTCGTTTTGGGAAGTCTGTCCTCTCCCGGCAGCTCTCGTGGGCTTGTCTGGGTCACTGTGGCCGCCTTGGGACTCTGCCTTTACCACCCTCCCACCAGGGCTGGCGAGGGCGCGGAGGCTCCAGGAGGAGGCTGGGCCCTGGGTCACGCCCTGCACGGGGCAAGTCCTTAGACTTCCCTGAGACCTGGGGGCACCATGCAGGATTTATCTCCAAACCCTCACCCGCCTGGATTTTCCCATTAGGCTGAAATCATCTGAGACTCCAAGAAAGATGCCGATCAGCCAGGCATGGTGGTACACACCTCTCATTTCAGTACTTGGGAGGCTGAGACAAGGAGGATTGCAGGTTAGAGGCCAGCCTCAGCAATGAAACAAGACGTTTAGCAACCTAGTGAGACACTGCTTTACAACAAAAAGAAAAAGAAAAAGGACTGGGAGTGTGGCTAGGAGGTGGATGTCTCTGGGTTCAATCCCCGGTACGAGAGAGAGAGAGAGGGGGGGGAGGGGGAGAGAAGAAGGAAGAAGAAGAAGAAGAAGAAGAAGAAGAAGAAGAAGAAGAAGAAGAAGAAGAAGAGAAGAGAGGAGAAGAGAGGAGGAGGAAGAGGAGGAGGAGGAGAAGAGTAGGAGAGAAAGAGGAGGGAGAGGAGAGAGAGGAGAGAGAAGAGAGAGATGGGAGAGAGAGAAGCTAATCAACCCACTCCACTAATGGCAAAGTAGCAGATTTGAATCTATAGCTATCTGCCCCCTCCCCAAATAAAACCATTTAATCGTGTGTGGACATCTACGGCTGCCCGTGTCTTTGTACCTCTAACAACAAACCCGAGGAGCCGCTGTCTGTCCCACTCAGGTCTCAGAGTAAATAATATCAAGAGTTTCCATCGGCTTAATAACTTCCCACGCCAGGCAGCGTGCCACGCGTGGTATATTACCTAACTTAAGCAAAACGGGATAAACAGAAAGCCGGTCCAGCGCCTGACGTCTGCAGACGGCCCCTCTTTCTATTTTTAATGCCCGCTATTTCTGTGTTCTTTCCTATGACTTTTTTAAAAAGTGGGATCAGGTTCTCCATAGTGCATTACGGCCTCGTTTTCTCACTGAAAAAATACACCGTGAGCATCTTCCGAAGCCATTAAACAGTCTTTTAAGACTACCATGTGGAATGGTTTAACGGTCCATTTTCAGGAGGTATCATAATTTATTCAATAATCGCTTATTGTGAGACATGACTTCTACCAACTTTGCTCGGGGTGATAGGATTGCGACCAACCTCTTTTCAAGTGTGTGTGTGTGTGTGTGTGTGTGTGTGTGTGCAACTTGGGATGGGACCCAGTGACATTCTACCTCCGAGCTACACCCCCTGCCCTATTTTTTATTCTTTATTTTGAAACCGGGTCTCACTGAGTTGCAGAGGGCCTCACTAAGCAGCTGAGGCTGGCCGCGAACCGCGATCCTCCTGTCTCAGCCTCCCGAATGCTGGGATGACGAGCGCGCCCACCGCGCCCAGCTAAGCCCAGGAACATTTCTTAGTTCTTCTGTGATTTCACTGAGAAAATTCCTTGCAGTAGGTTCCCCATCATAGAGCTTTTTGGAAAAGCTTGACTCTTTGTATAGACAGACACGGGACATGATTCGGATTCCGCCACAGTATAATGTGACCCGTTTCCAAACCCTGGCCCGAAACTAGATATTTTAATTCATTAAGGACAAAGAAACCGAAATTGCCAGTTTGCTGCTTAAAACACAATAAGTCATTGTTACGTTAATTTTATTTTCTTGCTGGGGATGTTGTCTGTGTATCTTTTGTCAATTTGAGATCTGTTAATTCTGTATCTGGACTATTTTCTTTAGGGTAAAGGTCAGACCAAGCAAAGAGCTCATCAATTTATTTCATTTATTTATTTTTACTTTATTTAACCTGGTGTGTGCACGTGCCCACATGCACACACGGATGTACTGAGGATTGAACCCAGGGGCATTCCACCTCTGAACTGTACCCCCAGCCCTATTTTATCTTTTTATGTTTAAAACATGGTCTCAATAAATTACAAAGGGTCTCGCTAAGTTGCTGAAGCTGTCCTTGAACCTGCAGACCCTCCTGTCTTGGCCTCCCAAGTACTGGAGTGTGTGTGTGTGTGTGTGTGTGTGTGTGTGTGTGTGTGACTGAGAGTTGAACCCATAGCATCCTACCTCTGAGCTATACCTCCAGCCCTATTTTATTTTTTGTTGAAACATGGTCTCTAGGTTGATGATTGTCTCACTACTTGCCGAGGCTGTCTAGAACCTGCGGTCCTCCTGTCTCAGCCTCCCAAGTTCTGGGATTACAGGTGTGCGCCACCGCGCCTGGCCAAGGCTCATCAAATTAAAATGAGCAGCATGACGTGGCCATTGGAATCTTTCCTTTATTAAATTGCACTTTTTCTTTTTTTATTCTTTTTTTTTTGCGGGTCTAGGAAGTGAACTCAGGGGCATTTGACCTCTGAACTACACCCCCTGCCCTATTTTTTTATTCTTTATTTTGAAACAGGGTCTCACTGAGTTGCAGAGGGCCTCACTAAGTAGCTGAGGCTGGCCTCGAACCATGATCCTCCAGTCTCAGCCTCCCAAATGCTGGGATGACAAGCGTGCGCCACCACGCCCGGTTTAAATTGCATCTTTTCAAAGTGTTATGTGGTCTTCACTCCGTGACCAAGTGCACACCTCGTTGGTGTCCTGTTCTCTGCCTCTCATTCAGGAGACACAGTGTTTTTGGACAGACTCTTACCAAGGGACCCCGTGATGTGGCCAGCAGGCCATAGGGGCCGGAAACACCGAGATTCAAACTGCCCACACCTCTCATCCTGCAAAGGACGGGAGTCTGCAAAGCACATCTTGACATTCTTTGTGTCTCCAAAGACACAGTGGACCATGTTTGCCAGAGAACAGATGGAGAGTGACTCCCAATGCTCTGGAAAGCTCTGTATGTGAGAGAGATGGCCAGTGTGACCGTGATCTCACGTAGGGGAAGGGGAGGGAGTGCGGGGAGCTGCACTGCGCCAATAAAAGTGGGGAAAGAAAGGAAAGAGAGAAAGAAAGAAAGAAAGAAAGAAAGAAAGAAAGAAAGAAAGAAGGAAGGAAGGGAGAGAGAGAAAAAGAAAAAAGAAAGAAAGAAGGAAGAGAGAAAAAAGAAAGAAAAAAGAGAAAGAAGGAAGGGAGGGAGAGAGGGAAAAGAGAAAAAAGAGAGAAAGAAGGGAGAGAAAAGAAAGAGGAGAGAGAGAAAAAGAAGAAAGAAAGAAAGGAAAGAGAAAAAAAGGAGAAAGGAAGGGAGGGAGAGAAAGAAGGAAGGAAGGGAGAGAAGAAAGAAAGAAAGAGAAAGAAGGAAGGAAGAAAGAAAAGAGAAAGAAAGAAGGAAAGAGAGAAAGGGGATTAATTAGGCAAGGGTTTTGCAATGGAGAAGAAGCGATTCACATGAAACGCACTCTAGCCAAGACAAGAAGACTTGGGGAAGGAAGGTGACTATTCCGCAGAGCTCAGGGATGGAGAAGCCGCCAGGGTGGAGAGGAAATGGGATCTGGAAGCGCAGCTCTCCAAAACAAAGTCCTTTCTCTCTCCAGCTTTTCTCCTACTAACACCCACCCGCTGGCTTCACGCCCGCTTCTCTGGAAGAGCTTTCTCAGCAACTCTGAGCTCAGGCACAAAACATGCCAGCCCAGCTTCCAACAAACTCTCAGTCTCCCCCCACCCACCCTGGGGACAACAGTGCGAGCCCAGGCGCCTCTAAACCCTCACTGCAAATTCCCAGAGGGCCGGTGTGGTGGCACACGCTTGTAATCCCGGCACTTGGGAGGCTGAGATAGGAGGATCTCAGGTTGGAAGCCAGCCTCAGCTACTTACTGAGGCTCTCAGCAACTTAGTGAGACCCTGTTTCCAAATAAAGAATAAAATAGGTCTGGGAGTATAGCCCAGAGGCAGAAAAGCCCCTGGGTTCCACCCCCAGTACCACCAAAAAAAAAAAAAAATTACAAATTCCAGGAGGAGCCCGGTGTGGTGATGCATGCCTGTGATCCCAGGAGGCTGAGACAGGAGCCTGAGCACAGGCTGGAGGCCAGCCTCAGCAAGAAGTGAGGCCCTCAGCAACTGAGCGAGACCCTGTTTCCAAATAAAAAGTAAAATAGGGCTGGGGGGTGTAGCTCAGAGGTAGAATGCCCCTGGGTTCAGTCCCCAGTGCCACACACACACACACACACACACACACACACACACACACTCCTGATCCATGCTGCCGAAAGCCTTTAAGACTTCGTTGGTGGCTTGTTTTGAACGTGTTTATTTGTGTTCTCTCTCAAGCAGAAGGCAGGTGCCACGGGACGGGGCTTCTGTTTGCTTCTTCACCCGCAGCTTCTAGCATGGCTCCTGGCACGCAGCAGACCCTCTCTAAGTCCTTGCTGAGGGGAAGGAGACAGTCGCTGTGGGGCGAGACAGGCTCTGGGCCCCAAGCACCTCAGGGCTGGCCCAGGGAAGGGGCGACTGACTCAGGAAAGGCGTCTGTGGCCCGCGAGAGCTGAGCTCCCGGCCCCGCCCCAGCGCCGCTGGGCTGAACCCGCACCTGTGTGCTCCGGGGAAAGGATGTTGAGGCAGAAGCCAGCGCGGCTGGCCCCCAGCTTGGCTACCCTTCCCAGCCTGCCCTGCGCTCAGGTGGCCCCGGGGTGAGCGTGGACCACGGACAACAGGAGGAGAGAGCGCTGCTTGTAGTGTGTCCACAGGGCAAGGCTCTCCCCACCCCACGCCGCTGTGTGTGTGTGTGTGTGTGTGTGTGTGTGTGTGTGTGTGTGTGTGTGATAGCGGGGATAGAATCCACAGGCTTTCTACCTCCGGGCTATACTCTCAGACCCATTTTATATTTTATTTGGAAACAGGGTCTCACTAAGTTGCAAAGGGCGTACTAAGTAGCTGAGGCTGGCTTTGAACCTGTGCAATCCTCCTGTCTCAGACTCCCAAGTGTGTGGATTACAAGTGTGCATCACCACGCCCGGACTGCTCTTTCTTTCTTTCTTTCTTTCTTCCTTCCTTCCTTCCTTCCTTCCTTCCTTCCTTCCTTTCTTGAAAGCTCAAAGTAAAGGACTCCAAGGTTCTGGCAATGGAGGAAGTAAAGGAGGGAAGAAGGAAGGAAGGAGAGAGAAAGAGAGGAAAGGAGAAAAAAGAAAGAAAGAAAGAAAGAGAGAGAGAGAGAGAGAAAGAAAGAAAGAAAGAAAGAAAGAAAGAAAGAAAGAAAAGAAAACAAGCAAGCAAGCTTGGCATGGTGGTGCACACTTGTCATCCCAGCATTTGGGAGGCTGAGATGGGAGGATCGTGGTTTGCGGCCAGCCTCAGCTACTTAGTGAGGCCCTGTTTCAAAATAAAGACTAAAAAATAGGGCTGGGGGTGTAGCTCAGAGGTAGAATGCTTCTGGGTTCCATTTCCAGTACTGCAAAAAAATGAAAGAAAGAAGGAAAGAAAGAAAGAGAGAAAGAGAGAAAGGAAGGAAGGAAAAAGTAAGAATGAAAGAAGACAGGAAAAGAATAAAGGAAGAGGAAATAAAGGAATAAAACAAAGAGAGGGAAGAAAATGGAGAGAGAGAGAGGAAGAAGGAGGAGGAGGAGGAGGAGGAGGAGGAGGAGGAGGAGGAGGAGGAGGAGGGAGAGGCAGCTGTCTGGCCTTGGCGGGACCCTCATGGCATTTGGCTCGGTCCCTTCCGGCCAGCCTGAGGGAGGGAAGATGATGGTTGTCAATGGCCTGAGGTTGTGTCGTCTGCTTCTGGACTATGGGATGCTGGACAACCCGAGCTGGACAACATCGTGGTCTTGTTCTTCAGATGTTTGAGACTCCGCTGTCCCGCCCTCTCCGTGTCAGAGCTCCTGGCCGGGAGCAGCGACACTGGTATGGCTATTGCTCCTAATACCGGCAGCACCGCCCTCTTTATGCGCTGGGTGTGGGAGGCTTTGTACATAGTCTTATTTTGTAAAATGAGGTTTATGAGCAGCCCTGTTTTCCAGATGAGAAGGCTGTGGGGCTCAGCAGTGGGTGAGAGAGATAACTGAAGCCACTCAGAGGCGATACGACCAAAGATATATGTGACCAGGAACTGAATGTGACCTTATGTGGAAATAGGGTCTTTGCGAGTATAATTAAGTTGAGGGAACTGAAGTAGAATTATCCAGGGCTTGTGGGATGAGGCTACATCCTAGGATGGATGTTCTTATGAAGAGAAAAGCAGAAGGAGATTTGAGACATGGACGCAGTGGGGGAAGTCCACGGGAAGACGGAGGGGGAGCGCAGGTCAAGGAATGCTAAGCGTTGCCAACAACCCGCAGAGGCTAGAGAAGGGGCAGAGAACGGGCTCTCATCCAGAGCCTCCCAGAGGAGCAACCCTGCCAGCACCTCGTCGGTGAAGCCACAAGGTTTGGAGGCTTGTTTGTTACTGCAGCAGGACTTTGCTTGTCCTGACTGATACATGCTAAGCAGCCCTGAGGTTATTCTCTTGATAAGACGTGCCTGCTTATGGCTGCAGAATGGCCGGCTCCCTTTGTGGACCCACAGGTCTAGGCTGCCATTGTCCCTGGGCTGGAGGCCAGGGACCCTTCTGAAGGTTATGACTGGAGGAGGAGGAGAAAAGTTCCCATCTGTAACTTTTTCAGTGGGCCAGTGTTCAACGAGGAGCTTATCATAAAGGAGCTGGTTCAATTAGCTTCCATTCTGAGCATTTTCTCCGAGGCTACACGCCTCTCTTCAGATACAATTAGCTTAAGTATTGTTTTAACACATGGGGAAGCGAGATGAGGACTCTATTCTGAGATGTGTGATTCCTGAAAGCCGTTAATATAAACAGCGAGACCGGGATGCTGATTTCTCACGAGCTGCTAATGACTGAGAAATACCGCTCATTCCCAGGATGCACGGGGACCGGATCCGTCCTGGCTGTCTGGAAAGACCCATCAGAAAGTAAAATCTTAAGGACAGGACCCAGAAAGAACACAGTCACCAAAAACCAAACAAAAACAAACAAAACTAAAGCCTCTTTTTCTGGGAATAGCAGGTCCACTGGTGGCAGTGATACTGAAATGACCAGGTGCTGCTCTGTGTCAGGTAGAAGAGAAATGTTTTGAAGGCTTTACTTTGTTCTCTCTGGCAAACACTTACGTTGTATTCAAATTTTAGTTGAGGCAACCAGTCTTAAGCAAATGGTAAAGGCCTGGTAAAATGGCACCAGGTAAGGGCCTAATTAGGGGAAGCAAGCCCAGGCCTTGGAGAAAGAGACATCTGTGGGTCCCTCCGCACCTCATGGAATCTGTATCGGGGGGTCACTATAGACATGTATTCAGACCCACCAGCACAGTGTGGTCTGGTGAGGAAAGAGCTGACCTGTATCTAATAGAGGGTTGGCCAGGATTGATGGTGCATACCTGGAAACCCCGTACTTGGGAGGCTGAGAGAGGTGGATCGCAAGTTTAAGGCCAGCCTCGGCAACTTAGCGAGACTCTCTACATCTTAGTGAGACTCTGTTTCAAAGTAAAAAATAAAATCGGGCTGGGGGTGTAGCTCAGAGGCAGAATGCCCCTGGGTTCAATCCCCAGTACCAACACATACCAAAAAAGGGGGATAAGATCCCCAGGCATGTAATAATTTCCATGATAAGCTATCACTGGCTGGAGGAGACGGGCACAGGCACTCCCGTGCAGCTGTGCGGGGGCCATGGTTGTTATGCTGATCAGGAAAGGGCTCACCAGCTAGCCCGGCTGTCTGTCCAAGGTGCAGAACATGGCGTTGCATCCTTAATTCAATCACCCTGGCCTTCTCGCCGGAATGGAGACCCAGAATGCTCCGGGGGATCCTGTGGGGAGCGGGAAGCGGATGACTGATTGGATGGACCAACCGCGTGGTAACACTGCGTTGAGCAGAAATACAAGACTCTTCTTGTGTGATGCCACAGAGGGGCTGAGGACAGGACGAGGTTAGGGTGGCGGTAAGTCCCAGCTGGGTGTCCCGGGGACGTCCAGGACAGGAGTGGGGATGCCCATGTAGGGGTGTAGGGGCCGAGGCATAGGAAAGGACGCAGCCGGGGGTGGTTGCGCACACCGGAAAGCCCAGTACGTGGGAGGCTGAGACAGGAGGATCACGGGGTCGAGGCCAGCCTCAGCCACAAAGCTCAACCCAGCAAGACCCTGTTTCAAAATGCAAAAAACAAAAAAAGTAAAAAGGGCTGGGGGTTGGGGTACAGCCTGGTAGTAGAATGTCCCTGGGTTCAGAACTGGCACACATACACACACACATATAATAATTAAAATTTAGAAAAAGGAGTAGAGGTTTCTGGATAGAATCAGAAAGAAGAGGGAAGAGGTTAATAAAAGAAGAAAGGTGGATCAAGGAGGTTACAGTTTTGTGGGTTTTTTGTATTTTTTTGTGGTGCTGGGGATGGACCCAGAGGCAGTCTACCTCCAACGTACACTCCAGCCCTATTTTTTTTTTTTTTAAATCGAAACAGGGTCTCACTGAGTTGCAAAGGGCTGCACTAAGTACCCGAGGCTGTCCGCGAACCGCGATCCTCCTGTCTCAGCCTCCCAAATGCTGGGGTGACAAGCGTGCGTCACCACGCCACCCCGACGCTTGCTGCCCTCTGACCTCTTAGCCACAACCGCCTGGTCTCTCTCAAGGATTCAGAAGGAAGTCCCAGCGTGGAGTCCCCATTGGCCAGACATGAGCCAATCACGTGCTTACTCAGAACCAACTGCTGACCAGCGGCACGCTGACTGGCTAAGCCCGACTGGGTCATGTGACATCGCTGGCCCTCGCCCTTCTGAGGGCTCAGAGCGTCCAAAGTGTGGTTCAGAGAAAAGTCAAAGGATGTTAATTGAAGACAAGAGACTGGATATGGGGCCAGTGTGTTCCACAAAGGGCAGCTTGAAGTGTGTGTGTGTGTGTGTGTGTGTGTGTGTGTGTGTGTGTGTTTGTGCGCGCATGCAGAAATTTCTGCTGATTCTTTATCTCATAAACATGCTGAATTTATTGCCACTCCAACTATTCTTATCCTCACTCACTGCAAGAAGGATGTAATAAATCTCCCAGCAAGACACAGCTCCCCGGGGGCAGGTGCCCGCGGCCTCCCCGGGAGCCTGGGCTCCGGTTTCTGGGTCCCTTCCCTGGGAACCCGCAAGGACCCCTGTGCATCTGCAAGCCCAGCAGCTCCGCGGGGACCTCGACACCCCCTGGCCTTTCCGGGAACCTTGAGAAGGGACCGGAGAGAGGGGGCAGGTTTAAAATTAGAAGGGAGATCAAGGCTGCCTGTGGTTCTTGAACGGCGGCCATCGGGAGATAAGGTGGTGGAGGGACAGGAAGGTTTATATAAGATTCCTATCGCGCTGGGAGGCTGGGGCAGGGGGAGGGCAGTTCAGGGGAAGAGAAAGATGCCCGGGGCGAGGGGCACGGAGGGAATGGAAAAGGAATGCCGGTCACTGGTTCTAAGGGAGAAGGTCTAGAAAGGTCCCCGGCAGGGAGTTCAGGCTCTGCAGAGGGAGAGGCAGAGGGGAGATGGGTCTTTGAGGAGCCTGTGTCTCTGCAGGGAGGCTCATGGGTTCCTGGGCGGTCTCCTGAGAAGGCACCTCAATGTCTGTGTGTGTGTGGTCATTGGGATTGAGCTGTACCCCTGGTCCTCTATTTTTTTTTTTTTTGAAACAGGGTCTTGCTAGGTTGCTGAGAGCCTCTATTTGCTGAGGTTATTCTCGAACCTGCGATCCTCCTGTCTCATCCTCCCAAGTACTGGGGTTACAGATGTGTGCCACCATGCCGGGCTAAGGTGCCCCACTGGATGTGCGTGTGAGGGCTCGATACACATCTTTCTGCTGGTCTCCCGGCCTGGAGGCCACAATCCCACCCCTCTGAACGGACAAACCCTGGAGCTCTAGGTGACCTTGAGTGTCCCTGGAAGTTCAAGCACACGAAGGCTGTCAGGGCCCCGGCATCTGAGCCCGTCTCCCACACACAGGGCCCGGCGCATGGGGATGAGGACAACCGTGTCCCTTTTTGCTCCATGGGGAGCACAGAGCTTCTCAGCTCTTTATAAAAACAGACCCCCTTAGCAAGTGCAAATCGCAGTCTGAGACAGGAGGACTGAAGGTTGGAGGTCAGCCTCAGCTACTGAGTGAGGCCCTCCTCAACTTAGTGAAATTCTGTTTCAAAGTAATAAAAAATAAAATAGGGCTGGGGGTATAGCGCAGAAGTAGGATATATCTGGGTTCAATCCCCAGTCTGTCTCTCTCCCTCCCCCTCCCCCTCCCCCTCCCCCTCCCTCCCTCCCTCCCTCCCCCTCTCTCTCTCTCTCTCTCACACACACACACACACACACACACACACACGATGCAAAACTAGTGATCCCAGGATCAGAGCCGGATGCAAGGGGCTGAACTGCACTGCGATGCTCGGGCTGTGCAGACACTGGGCAGTCGTGGATCAAGCTGTGCACAGAAAAGGAGACATGCAGAGACACGAGAGGCCGCGCCAAGGAGCACGCGGGCTCCTCCGGATGGGCAGGCAGGGGTACGAGTGGGCGTGTTTTCTTCTTTATATTTGTGTTAATGATTTAGTCTCAGAGGAGATAGAACAGACTGGGGTAAGAAGAGGAGAAGGAGGAGGAGGAGGAGGAGGAGGAGGAGGAGGAGGAGGAGAAGGAGGAGGAGGAAGGGGAGGAGGAGGAGAAAAAGAAGGAGGAAGAGGAAGAGGAGGAGGAAGAGGGGGAGGAGGAGGAGAAAAAAGAGGAGGAGGAGGAAGAGGAGGAGGAAGGGGAGGAGGAGGGAGAGGAGGAGAAGGAAGAGGAGGAGGAGGGGGGGAGAGGGAGGAGGAAGGGGAGGATTCTCTTGTATAAGGAACAGCAGTGGGGAGGGAAGGGCTCTGGAAGCCGAGGCACGGCAGCAATGGGGCAGAAGTTCACGGTTTGGACTCAGGGGTGAGTCAGACCCCACCTTCACAGATTCTCTGGGAGATAAAGAAGGACAAATTAAAGAAATCCAAGATATAGCTGATTTCAGTACTATCATTAAAAACATTTAAGTAAGCCAGGCGTGGTGGCGCACACTTGTAATCCCAGCATTTGGGAGGCTGAGACCGGAGGATCGCGGTTCGTGGACAGCCTCAGCTACTTAGTGAGGCCCTCTGCAACTCAGTGAGACGCTGTTTCAAAATAAAGAATAAAAAATAGGGCAGGGGGTGTAGCTCAGAGGTAGAATGCCCCTGGGTTCCATCAAAAAAAAAAACAACATTCTTTTTTCTGGTCCTGGAGATTGAGTCCAGGGGCATTCTACCTCTGAGCTACACCCCCAGCCTTGTTTTATATTTTATCTTGACACAGGGGCTCACGATCTTCCTGTCTCATCCTCACAAGTGCTGGGATTACAAGTGTGTGCCACCATGCCTGGCTTTAAATCAGTTTTAATTACTGAAACGATAGAGTCATATATGACCTTTAGAAACATCATTTAACACCTCAAGCTCCCAGCCCTCTTATCGTCCTTCCCCAGATGGACCCACAGTTTTCATAGACCCTTTTCTGTATGAAAATGCAGCCTTCCTCTGTGGGGTTTCTTAAACACAATACTACCCTCTACCTCCCTTCCCACTCCCTGTTGAGTTTCTGAGGTTATCCGTAGAGCTCTGTCTAGACTCAGTGCGTTCTTTGTTATATCATACTCTGTAGGAGGAGCACATTCTATGTTATGCATCTGTCCCCTTTATGGAGACTGACAGGATGGCTTAACTTTTCTTGCTATTACAACACGGTCTCGAAACCCCCATGCACAATACCTCCTGCATCTCTGTGAGGCTGTGATTGCTAAGTGGTAGGAAAAGTACATTTCCTGTTTTATTTTATTTTCTTACAGTTCTGGGGATGGAACCCAGGGACATTCTACCTCCGAGCTACACCCCCTGCCCTATTTTTTATTCTTTATTCTGAAACGGGGTCTCATTGAATTGCAAAGGGCCTCGCTAAGTAGTAGCCGAGGCTGGCCACGAACCGAGATCCTCCTGTCTCGGCCTCCCAAATGCTGGGATGACAAGCGTGCGCCACCACGCCCAACTACATTCCCTATTTTAATAGATTCCATCAACTACAAGGAAACCCGGAGCTCTCTGGAACTAAACTAGGCCACCCTCGCAGGACAGAGTTCCTCCTCTCTGCAAGTGTCCCAGCATGGCTGGACAGCCTCTCGGTGCAGCTACAGTGCAAGGGGTGCTGGCCTCAAACAGCCACTAAGGTCTCTGGCAACCGTGCAGAGCCACGATGGCTGGTGTTTCTCAAGTGGGACTTCTGCTGGAGACAGCACATGCCAGGAGCCCCAGCTGCAGAGAGGAGGGAAAGTCATGATGTCTGCAGGTTTGGAAGAGCTCTCCAGGCCACTTTTGGAAAACCACATGTTTCTCGTTTCGATCACGTTGTATTTTAAACTTTAGCTGAGGATATGTTCGCTGAATCCCTTTGTGTTTTACTGGGTCCTGAAATGAGTCAGCTCGAGTTCCGGGAAGCTCTGAGATCGTGGGGCATGGGATTTCACGTTTGTCTCTGTGCCTTTGTCTCCTGGTCAAAATCACCCCTCTGTCGTGATTGCTTTGATAATTCCAAAGGCCACTGGATGGGTCTGTCCTCAAACTGTCCGTGTTATTAATAGCTGGTGAGTTTCCTAACTCTTGGGGGGGATGGGGTCCCCCGGCAAGCAAGCCAGCTGCCCCAGATACGCAGAGATTGGGCGCAGCCTTTACCCTTGGACAGGAAGAAAGGTCAGGGTTTTACCAATCCCCGGCACCCATTGCGACAGACAGCCGGCATAGCCTTCCCTTTGACATCTTATCTTTTTCAAAGCCTGCCCGCTATCTCTCTGTTCATCAAAGGTCCCTACGAGGAAGCTCTGCAGAGCAGAGGATGGGCCCAGGAAGAGATGACTCAGGAATTTGCAAGTCAAGGCCAGAAGTTTCCTTGACCAGCAGCCCTCTGGACTGGATTTCTCCGCTGATCTTGGCCGGCCACGCGGGCTGGAAATACCCACCGAGAGTGACTTCCTTTCCCTGACCGTGACCCGCGCCCCTGCGCCCAGCCAGATGGGCTGCAGATGTGAGCTCCGGCTGCAGAGGAGGCCAGGAGGGTGGGCCAGGCTCATTCCTTGCCTGAGATCCCAAGCCCCACGATGCCCTGGGAACTGGGTGCTGGTCCCCCGAGTTCACATTTGCAGTGTTTATTTTTGGATATAGGGAGGCTATGCTAAAATATTGTCATACTTCTGCAACACTGGTAACTGTTGGTCACAGAACATACCGGCCACGCGGTTGTCTCAGCTTGCAGCCTCCCGGTCAGCTTTAAGGAAGCCACAGCCTGGTGCCATCCCTGCAGCCCGTGCCAGCCCCGAGTGCCCGCTAAGTCACCGAGCAGGCCCTGTTCCTAATGCCTCGAGGTCTTCCCTGACCTCTCTGTCTTCAGCCTATCCCAGACTTCAGGATCACTTTGCTCCAGGCTGGGTCCTCAGAGTGACCGAGGTGAACTTTGAACCGTGAGACCCATGGCCGCTGCCCTTGGCTCGCTCAGAGTAGGCCGACACAAAGTCCTCTCTGAGCCGGGCGTGGCGGCGCACGCTTGTCGTCCCAGCATTCGGGAGGCTGAGACAGGAAGATCGTGGTTCACGGCCAGCCTCAGCTACTTAGTGAGGCCCTTCGCAACTCAGTGAGACCTTGTTTCAAAAATAAATAAAAAAAAAAAAGACTAGGCCGGGTGTGGCGGCACATGCTTGTAATCCCAGCATTTGGGAGGCCGGGACAGGAGGATCCCGCAGGTTTGAAGCCAGCCTCAGCTATTTAGTGAGGCCCTTTGCAACTCAGTGAGACCCTGTTTCCAAATAAAGAATAAAAAAATAGGGCTGGGGGTGTCCCTTGGAGGTATGATGCCCCTGGATTCCATCCCCAGTATCGCTAAATAAATAAATAATAGACTAAAATATAGGGCTGGGGGTGTAGCTCAGAGGTACAATGCTCCTGGGTTCCATTCCCAGTACTGAAAAAAAAAAAAATCCTCTCTGGAGAGAGAGCCAATCCCTGCCTTTGAGAAAGGCCTGGGGCTCTGCTTGCCAAACCTCTCTGATCGCAGACTTATCATTAGTACAGAGTGGGGAATCGCCCCTATCTTGTGGGGAGGAATAAAGAAGCAGAGTGGATGCCTTCCCTGGGGTCCAGGCTTCCAAAGCAAAGGTCACTGCTGTCTTGCTTGCTGTGGCTGCAGTTACCAGTGTCGCCAGTGGTGGTGGCCGCTGCACGGGAGCTGCTCCCTCCTGTCCTCGGTTGCCCCACTGTGTCTGTCCTTAGATAGACCCGCCTTCCCATGCCCCTCCGCTCGCCCGCGGGGCTGTGTGCCCCGAAGGAGCTGCCTAGCTCCTCTGTGCTTGCCCCGGTTTCCTCAGAGGGAGAGACGGGTTCAGAAAGCTTACATCGCATGGCCAAAGTCACGTCCGTCCCCAGGAAGAAAGGTCAACCCCATCTGGAGGCGCATCAAAAGGGCCAGTTGCCCAATCAGCCCACATCTACATTTTGATCAGATTTTCCTTAAGTGAGGCCACTGGTCCCTTCAAACCTGACCTGGAAAGAGAATAATCAGACAATAAAGTCCCCTCCAAATGTGTGTGTGTGTGTGTGTGTGTGTGTGTGTGTGTGTGTGTGTTGTATTCAGGATTGACCCCACAGGCATTCTACCTTGAAGCTACACCCCCAGACCCATTTATTTTGTGTGTGTGTGTTGTACTAGGGATGGAACCCAGGGGCATTCTGTCTTTGAGCTACACCCCCAGCCCCATTTTTTATTCTTTATTTTGTTTTTGTTTGTTTGTTTGTTTATTTATTTACTTCTGGTGGTACTGGGGTTCCTGGAAGCCCTTCTACCTCTGGGCTACACTCCCAGACATATATATATATATATATATATATATATATATATATATATATATATATATATATATATATTAATTTGGAAACAGGGTCTCCTAAGCCAGCGCGCGGCTGGCTTTGAACCTGCGTGACTGCCACCACGCCCGGCTTACTCTTTATTTTGAAATAGAGTCTCATTGAATTGCAAAGGGCCTCACTAAGTAGCTGAGGCAACCCGCGATTCTTCTTCTGTCTCAGCCTCCCAAATGCTGGGATTTCAAGCTTGCGCCACCACGCCCGGCTCATTTTTTAAATTTTGGAATAGGGCCTCACTAAGTTGCTGAGGTTGCTGAGGCTGGCCTCCAAGCTGTGATCCTCTTGTCTCAGCCTCCCAAGTTCTGGGATAACAGGCTGTCACCTCTGCACCTGGCTTCCTCTCCAGATTTTGAAGCTCTGTCTGAAAGTCCACGTGAGCATCCCACCAGGCCACCCCTTAGATAAGTAAATACCAAAAAAGAAAGAAAAAAAGCTAAGTGAATCTGTACAAGAAAGGTCTTTGGGCCATCTGGGTAGTGTTCCCAAAGCGGGGACTGGAAGAGGACTTCAAAACAGGACTTCAAAGGGAGCCAGGCTTCAAAGTGCCCTCCGGTCCTGCCCGCCAGCCCGGGTCAGGGCTGCTGGCTCACTCTGGGATGAATCCAGAGGCTGCGGAGGGAGGAGCTCTGGGCTCTCTGGCCAGCACCCGTGGTGGTCAAGAGTGAGGCTCCAGGCCTGGAGTGGTGGCGCACGCCTGTGATCCCAGGGTTTGGGAGGCTGCGACAGGGGGACCACACGGAGGCCAGCTTCAGCAACCTAGCCAAGTCCTCCTCAACTTAGGGAGACCCTACTTCAAACAAAACAAAACATGAAGGGCCGGGGATGTAGCTCAGAGACAGAATGCCCCTGGTTCAACCTCCAGGAACACACACACACACACACACACACACACACACACACACACACACACACCAAAATAGAAACCTGAAATCTTCCTGTCTCAGCCTTCCGAGTACTGGGATTATAGGTGTATGCCACCATGCCCGGCTTCATGATTTTTTATTACACCCGCTGCTAAGACTAGTTGGATGGTTGATACAGAAGCACCAGTGTCACTGGGCCACCTGTTTAATCTCTACTTAATGATTTTCTCAGTAATCACACCCATCTCATTTTATGGATTTTGAAGCACTATTCTGAAACAGGTTTGCTAGACTTCTGCGGATGGCCAAAAGTCTGTGGTGTGTACACACACACACACACACACACACACACACACACACACATACACACACACACTCTCTATAGGAATCCCTGTAGTAATGTCACACTCAACCTTAGTTTTCTTGCCAATAAAATGGTCATAAGAAACCAGGTGTGGGGGCACAGAACTGTAATCCTAGCACTTGGGAGGCTGAGAGAGGAGGATCGCAGGTTGGGGGCCAGCTTTAGAAACTTAGGGAGACTCTTAGCAACCTTAGCAAGACCCTGCTTCCAAATTAAAATGAATTAAGAAATAAAAAGGGCTGGGGACGTAGCTTGGAGGTAGAATACCCCTGGGTTCAAACCCCACTACCACCGCCATCGGGAAAAAAAAAAAAAAAGAAAGACAGTCCTAAGAATCCTTCTAGTGCATTGTGGAGATCACACCGAACAATGCGTCTTCGAGTGCCCAGCACTAGAAGTGGCCAGGGACGCCAGCCTTCCCTGCCCAACAGCCTCCTGCGGGCAACCTGCTTCTCTCCACGGTCTCTCGCGACATGCTGGCTCACACCATCTCGTCTCCAGGAATAAAATGCCCCTCCCGGGCTGCCACGACCCACGTCCAGTGAGAAAGAGGTTGCCAAGGTCACAAATATTTGAACAAGCCTGGGGGTAGCACAGGGTATTGACCCCAAAGTATGTGTTGCATGGGTGGAAAGTTTATCCTAGAATAACAAACGTGACAGCTAGCAAAGTGTGCGGAAAGGGCCAGATAAGATAACGGGTACCCTGGAGTCCAAAGGCCTGGCCTCCGCAAAGAGAAAGGCGTCCGGGACCCGGGTGGCAGGGGAGATCCAGGCCAGAGACGCCAACAGCCAGTTTTCTAGAAAGTTCCCAGCGGCCAGGGCATGGTGCAGATGGTGTATATAAGTCCAACTTGGTACCTGTGTGACCCTGGGTAAGATGCCAGCTCAATTATATACCACATATTAGAGAAAAATGCAGAAAGATAGTAGCAGCGTTTTGGTTTTTTGTTTGTTTGTTTAGTTTCCTTGTGTGTGTGGCACTGGGGATTGAACCCAGGGATATTCTACCTCTAAGCTATACTCCCAGCTCTATTTTATTTTTACTTTGAAACAGGGTCTCACTAGGTTGATGAGAGTCTCATTACTTGCTGAGGCTGTCCTCAAACCTGTGGCCCTCCTGTCTCAGCCTCCCAAGTACTGGAACCATAGCAGAGATGAATGTGCTCTCAGGACAAATGAAACCTTCGGTAGATCATGTACTTCTTCCTACTACCAGCGTTATCAAGTTATTCTGAGGATGGTTGTTCATAACCCAGACCCAGTGGTCAGAGTGTCTGCTCCGCTGATCAGAACTGACCTCGGGCCACCTTGGGTTTTTGTGCCTCAGTTTTCCTCCGGGGATATGAAACTGAAGCAGTTCCTTGTAGGATGGTGGTGAGAATAAGTTGAGATACAGTGTGAAATGAGTTAGGATAGAGCTTGATACAGAATAAAACCTTCAATAGCCACTAGGTATGACCATTATCGCCATCACCATCATCATTGTTAACATCACCACCATCATCAGCACCATCAGCAGCAGCATCACCATTATCACTATCACCATCATCACCATCATCACCATCACTGTCACCATCACCACCATCATCACCATCACTGTCACCATCACCATCATCACCATCACTGTCACCATCCTCACCATCACCATCACCATCCTCACCATCACCATCACCATCATCACCATCACTGTCACCATCACCACCATCATCACCATCCTCACCATCACCATCACCATCATACCATCACCACCACCATCACCATCATCATCTCAATAATCATCATCATAACATCACCATCACCATCATCATCACCATCATCATCGTCATCACTGTCACCATCACCACCATCATCACCATCCTCATCATCACGATCACCATCCTCACCATCACCATGACCATCCTCACCATCACCATCACCATCACCATCATCATCATCATCATCACCGTCATCACCAGTATCACCAGCATCATCATCACCATCACGATAATCATCATCATCACCATCACCATCCTCACCATCACCATCACCATCATCACCATCACCATCATCACCATCACCATCACCATCATCACCATCATCACCATCACCATCACCATCACTGTCACCATCACCATCATCATCACCATCCTCACCATCACCATCACCATATCACCATCATCACCATCACCATCATCACCATCACCATCGTCACCATCACCATCACCATCATCACCATCACCATCATCACCATCACCATCATCACCATCATCACCATCACCATCACCATCGTCACCATCACCATCGTCACCATCACCATCACCATCACCATCATCACCATCACCATCGTCACCATCACCATCACTTCACCATCATCACCATCACCATCGTCACCATCACCATCACCATCATCACCATCACCATCACTTCACCATCATCACCATCACCATCATCACCATCACCATCGTCACCATCACCATCACTTCACCATCATCACCATCACCATCATCACCATCACCATCGTCACCATCACCATCACCATCACCTTCACCATCATCACCATCATCACCATCGTCACCATCACCATCACCTTCACCATCATCACCATCATCACCATCACCACCATCATCACCATCACCATCATCATCACAATAATCATCATAACCATCACCATCATTACTATCACCATCATCACCACCATCATCACCATAATCATCACCGCCATCAGCAGCACCGTTGTCACCATCATCATCACCACCATTATTAACATTATCACCACCATCATCACCATCACCTTCATCACCACGATCACTATCACCACCATCACCACCATCATCAGCACCATCACCATTATCACCTTCATCACCATCACCATCATCACCATATCACCACCATCATCCTTATCATCACCACCATCGTCATCATCACCAGCATCACCACCACCATCATTATGTCATTGCAACGTGCACACAGGGAGGAGGATCCATCCGGAAGAAATGAATGACGGGAAAATTCTTGCTGAGACAGATGTTGAGACCAAAGATAGGCAAACTATCCTCTTCCTAGTTTGGAACCTGCAGTTTTTCTGGAACTCAGCCACGTTCCTCTACGTACACAGGATCTGTAACACACAGTGACAAATGCTCCCCTGCCAGCATCTTCCATGGCTCCTCTGTGCCTAGAGATCAAGTCTAGACCCCTTGATGCGTTATCTAAGGGCTCCCTGGCTACAGCTCTGCTTTTCTCCAAAATGCTCCCTGAGGAATTGTATATATTTTTTCATAAGTTACAATTTGTATTTCTCTTCTCTTATACCAATCAATCAGGTAAACGCTGGGGGAAGAGTCCTCCCAGCAAACACTGTATAGACATTTCTCTTTCTTCGTGTTTGTATATCGAGAACTAGAAATGATTTTGATGCAGATGATAGATATAAATAGACTTTAGGCCACCTCTGCTCGGAAAAGCCTCCCAGAACTCTGCTCCCGGGTCTCCTGGCCTCTGACCCCAGCCAGATCATGTGGCTCCTCCCGTCAGAATCCACCAAGACTGTCTCATGGAAAGGGAGTTCCATGCATTCAGTGTCCACAGACGTCCAAAGCCTGCCTGCCTTAAGCCTGCGGCCTCATCAGCGCCTTTCCTTCATTTCTACCTCTCTACTTTCAATAGTCTCTTGAAATTCCTCAAATATATTAGGCATGCCCCTGCCCCAGGCTGTGCACAGGCTGTGCACTCTTCCTGAAAGACCCTTCCTCCACAGATCCATGGATGCCTGGGTGTTCTCTATCATCTATCTATCTATCTATCTATCTATCTATCGTCTATTGTCTATCTTTATCTTTCTCGCTCTCTCATCTTCTTTAGGATTTAACTCAAATGTTACCTTCTCTTAGACATCTTCTCTTATAACCCCACCTTAAAAATGAAAACCACTCTAGCCGGGCGTGGTGGCGCACGCTTGTAATCCCTGCACTTGGGAGGCTGAGACAGGAGGATCGCACGGGTTCAAAGCCAGCCTCGGCTACTTAGTGAGGTTCTCAGCAACTTAGTGAGACCCTGTTTCCAAATAAAATATAAAATAGGTCTGGGAGTATAGCCTGGAGGTTAAAAGCCCCTGGGTTCCACCCCTAGTACCACGAAGAAGAAGAAGAAGAAGAAGAAGAAGAAGAAGAAGAAGAAGGAGGAGGAGGAGGAGGAGGAGGAGGAGGAGGAGGAGGAGGAGGAGGAGGAGGAGGAGGAAGAGACACTCTTAAACCCTTTCCTTTCTGTTGTGTTTCTTTAATACAGATTTCCACATATCATACAACGTAACTATTATTCTCTATGTGTGTGTGTGTGTGTGTGTGTGTGTGTGTGTGTGTGTTTACTGGAAACTGCATCTAGGGGTACTTATTTATTTATTTGCAATACTAGGGATGGAATCCAGGGGCATTCGACCTCTGATCTATACCCCCAGCCCTGTTTTTCTATTTTTTTTTTTTAACAGAATCTCACTGAGTTGCCGAGGGCCTCACTAAGTAGCTGAGGCTGGCCATGAACCTCGAGCCTCCTGTCTCAGCCTCCTGAATGCTGGGATGACAAGCGTGCACCACCGCACCCGGCTTGGCATTCTACTTTTTATTCTGAAACGGGGTCTCACTAAGTTGCTGAGGCTGGCCTTGAACCTCAATCCTCCTGTCTCAGCCTCCCGGGAACCAGGAGTACAGACATGCGTCACCATACCCAGCCTCTCTTTAAATTGGTTTTCATGACCTTGAAAGCCCTACAAGAACCAGGATTTATGTCATTTTTTCTCACCATGTAATATTCCCAGCAGCTAGAGTAAGCCATGGCATATGACAGATTCTCAGGTAAATACCTGGAGCTAAGTGAGTCCCCTCCTGTCCTGCGGTCATTATACTCCATCAGTGCATCCATAGCTCACCTCAGGGTACTTTTTAGCCACCTTACTGCACACTGGTGTCTTAGCAGTCGGCAACCTCGTAGATTTTGCATCTCTGTGTCTTCCCTGTGCCATTAGAGTGACTTAGAGACCTTTCCTGGGCTCCCGGAACCAACAGTGCAGACGGGGTTAACCCTGAGCCCGACACCCGCCGCGTGTCCCAAGGCCCGCCCTCGCCCTGACCCGTTGCTGGCCGCCGTCCCTGGACTTTGTTTGACTTGGACTCTGCTGTTTTGGGGCTGTTTGCCCGCGCGCGGGGCCTCTGGTTTGAAGTGTGCCTCACGATGGCCTCCACAGTGTCACCTCACCCCAGGCCACCTGTCAGGCTCCGCATGGCACCAATGCTCTGGCCAGGGGGCGGGGCGGCTGGCTCAGGGCCTGGGGGACGGCGGGATCCTTGGTCTGGCCGCCCTGCTCCCGTGGCCGCCGTCCCCGGACCTCGCAGGCCGCCGCTGGATGCGCCTCAAAGGGGCCGCCGGGTCACCAAAGAGTGAATTCAAGGCTTCGAGGGACCGGAAGACTCGGCGGCCCCTTTCTCCCTGGGAATCGAAGGCTTCTCGCAGGACCCTGCAAAATTCCTTGTTCCCTAGGAGTGCAGTTCAGCAGGGTCCTGGGGAACGTCGTTTCTGCAAGCCCTCTAATCAGAAAGGATGTCAAGGAAAGTTCTAGATGCCGAGTTAACGTCGCGCCCCATCCAACCTTCCCCCACCGTCATTGTAGCTGTGTGTGTACGTGTATGTGTGTGCGTGCGTGCATGGGCGTTACTGGGGGATTGAGCCCAGGGGTGTTCGACCTCCCCCCAGCCCTACTTTATCTTTTTATTTTGGGGCAGGGTCTCACTGAGTGGCTGAGGGACTCCCTAAGTAGCTCAGATTGGCCCTGCGATCCTCCTGTCTCGGCCTCCCACGTATTAGGGTTACAGGAATGTGTCACTATGCCCGGCGTCGGTCTGAGTTTTACAAGTTTGCCAAGCGGCTCACTCCTCTGGTCAGGAGTGTTTGGGTAGAGGCCACTTGGACCCTGGTGCCGTGGATGATTACCAGGTATATGTGAGAGAAAGTCGCCAGGATCAGGCCTGAGGGCACCCCACGGCCGGCTCACCGTGACCACCTGGGTACAAGAAAGAACAATGGAGTCGGAAACCCCCTGTGTGGCCCCAGCTAGCCGTGAGGGCTTGCCTTTGTTTCTCAGCCTCTCTGAGCCCCGGCCACCTCTCTCTAAAAGGCAGAGGAAGGTAGCGTCCACTGTAGACAAGTGTTGCAAAGGCTAAACGCGTGGTTCTTAACTCCAGCCCCACATCAAAACCAGCTAAGCCGGGCACGCATCTGTCATCCCGGGACTTGGGAGCCGAGGCAGGAGGATTCCAGGTTCGAGGCCAGCCTCAACAACTTAGCAAGACCCTTCAGCCACTTAGCGAGACCCTGTTTTAAAATAAAAAAAATAAAATACGGCCAAGGGTGTAGCTCAGAGGTAAAAGACCCCTGGGTCTAATCCCCAGTGTCAAAACCAAACACTAAACCAACAGAGAACAAGAAGACGTCTGACGTAGACCACAGCCCGCCTCTGTCCAGGCCCAAGGAGGCCAACGCATCTGAATCTCGTGGGTTGGGTCTTGCGCATCCTGGGTCCTTTTCTAATCTCTCCGATGATTCTTGTGCGCAGAAATGGGTAAAAATCACTGCTTGAATAACATAAAATGGTTGCTGCACTCAGGGCACGGCTGAAAGTCGGTAGGCCTTTGTGAAGACTGACTCCCCAGGAGCCCGCCGATCCTGAACTCTACCCAGCACAGCCGTCTTTGCCCTGTCCAATTTCAGGCACCACGACTTGGCTGTAACCTGGAGACTTCTGCCAGGGACCTACGAGCGGGATCCGGGTCCTCTTTATCTCTTGGACACGGCTCCACTTGTACCTTTTCTATCCGTCCATGTGGTCCTCGCTCAGGACCAGTTTTTGACAAATCCTAAAGAAACCACCGACTTAGGGCACCGCGAGGCTCCAGTTGGGGGTGCAGATGTCACGGTGTCACTAGGGCCCTGCGTGAGAGCCTGAATCCCACCCAGCTGTCTCAGACGCGTGACTAGAGAAAAGTCCCTGTGGGACCAGACGAGGAGAAACCGTGATGGTGCGTGAAAACAAGTCACAAGGGGTCCAGAGAGTCCAGCAAGGGGACAGCATTAACTTCCCATTCTATTTATCTCATCTCAAAGTCTTCTTCTTCTCCTCCTTCCTCCTTCTCCTTCTCCTCTTTCACTACTACTACTACTACTATTACTACTACTACTACTGCTTTTTATCCTCTTCCTCCTCCTTTTTTTTTATACCCAGGGCCATTCTACCTTCAAGCCACACCCCTAGCACTGTTTTGTTTTGTTTTGTTTTGTTTGTAAGTGGAACACATTGAAAATGGTGGACATTTAGATTGTGCTTCGCCTAACACTGTTTTTTAATTTTTATTTCAAATTAGGGTCTCACTAAGTTACCAAGAATCTCACCACTTACTGAGGCTGACCTCGAACCTGTGATCCTCCGGCCTCAGCTTCCCAAGTATTGAGATTACAAGTGTGTGTTCCCATGCCCAGCTAAAGAGTCTTCTTTAAAAGGAGAAATTAAAGCATGCTGGGTGTCACTTTTTAATTTACATTTTATGTAAATTTTATCATCACGGTACAGTGATTCGTCCAAGCCCAACACTTTTGCCATCTGATCAAGAAACAGAAAGTAGATGGAGAGCCCATATTTTAAGTCTGAGTGGGCCTGGGTTTGAGCCCCTGCTCTGTGACTTAGTAGCGGTAGATTTTGGAAAACTGCTTTCCCTCTGTGAGTCTCAGATTTCTCATCTGTGAAATGGAGATGATATCTGAAAGCCTAGTGAGAGAGCTCAGTGAGAAGGCATGCTTGCAAGGTACTCATCTTGGTGTCCTGGACACTCCTGACATGGGAGACGTTTACTCATCAGACTTGTTGACTAATTCAAAATCCTGACAGGTGTACATGCAGGCACTGTGCGAGTGTGAGCATCCACATACACAATCTCATCCACAGAGGATTATACACTATCTATGTGTGTGTATGTGTCGGTCAACATTCTCACCGCTACAATCCAAACAACTGACCACACAACCTAGAGGAGAGATTCCAGAGTTCAGTCCATGTCAGGCCAGGTCTGTGGAGCTCAAATCATGGCAGCAGGTAGCAGAGATATAGAGAGAGCAAGGCTCTGCTCTCACAGTACAGAGCCCAGGAGCAAGAGTGAGCAGGAACGTGAGGGGACCGAGACCTAAGCACACCCCAGGGCCCACCTGCCTAGGTGACCGCCCAGTAAGTCCATTATAATGGATTTATATACCGATTGCAATCTTTATGACTTAATTGCATCAACTGAACATTAATGCCTAAGTTCCTCAGGGAACAGTGTCTGTGTCTAGTGTATGAATCTGTGCAAACGTGTGTTGCATGCATATGTGGTACGCATATATGCATGCATAGACTGTCACCCAAAATGATGATGTGTGTAAGGATGTGCACGTGCATATATGTGTGTGGCATGCATATTACATGTGTATGCAGATTTTGTGATTATCTTATACGCCTGTGCTTGCTCGTATGGGTATGAATGGAGTTAGGTAAGCATATATATACACACAACCCCGTGCAAAGGTGATTTTTGTCGATAATCACACACTGTAGAGTGACATTTTACTTAACAGCCGGCCCTCTATTAATAAAACAGTGTCCCCATATAGCCTAGGTATGCAAGAGCCCACAACATCTGTATCTGTACAATCACACTGAATGATGTTTATAGCAAAATCGCCTAACAACACGTTTCTCAGGACACAGCCCCGTTGTTCAAGGGATCTGTATGCACGTACCTACAGGTGTTTGCGTGTGTGCATCATGTATGTGGATTTGTGTAAGCTCTATTATACATGTGCGGCTTGTTGTGCATATACATACGGCACGTGCGCACGCTTGTAGCTGGGTACCTGTTTTGCAAATTTGCGCATCCCTGTACATGAACAAGTGCATGATCGAGTTACTTTTCTCTCTGGGAGCAATGAAGAAATAAATTCCTTGGAGCCTACATAATTTCCAGTTTCCCCAGCGACTCAGCGCAGAACCCCAGGGCCCACGTAGGTCTGAGATAAGGTGGGCCTCCTGAGTCCTGCGGCCGGCAGCAGCTTCGGGGGAGAAGCCTGAGCTGAAACGGGTTAATGTATTTGATTTCTGCGGCTCCCTTCAGCGTTGGGTCTTTGCCGTCCCGCATCCTCTCACCCTATTTACTGCCTCCTGATGAAAAATACGCTCCGGCTTAATAGCATTACCCCCAGAGCCATCAATGCAAACGCTGTTTCAGGCCAATCTCATTCGAACAAATGTATTTTTATTTGAACCGTGTTACTTGAAAAATTAAATCGCGGTGTCTGTTCCCGCTGCTCTCCCCCTCCCCCCCCACCCCGCCCTCCACACAGCTCCGGCGAGGGGGAGCTGAACATTTTTTAAATGAATTTGATCTGATTTAATGATTCCTCTCTGCATTAATTAACAGTGAAGCCAGCGATATGTTGTGTCAATCACAGACGTATCCACAGGCATCTGCTTTATTTGGGGAGTCGACGGGATGTACTGCTGTGCATGCTGATTGTCTTTGAAGAGTTCAGAGCGGGGTAAGAGAGGGGCTGGTGGAGCACGCACTGGGTGTGTGTCACGTGCGGGTCCTTGCACAGGGGTGTGCGCTGGGGAGCGTGAAAACCCTGGCTTGACCGCGCAGCTCCTGCCTAGCATTAGACACACACTGTCCCTCTGCCTTGTTTTCTCTTGCTGTCAATTGGGGGCAATACCTGCACCCATCGCCTAGGGAACGCAGTAACCCCAGCCTGCAAACGAGCTGGAGAGCCAAGCCATCACCTGCTGCCTCTTGGAAGCCAGAGGCTGCTTTCCAAAGCAGATAAGAAACACCGGGAAGCCGGGGCGATGCTGGCGCGGTGCAGGAGGATGGCCGAATTCTTGTCCTGTGCAGGGGAGCTCGCACCTCAATGCTGGTGCAGGAGTTGAGCCTGAACGGAATGGGCTCCATTGGTGCGATGCTCTACTGCTGCTGAACTAAAATTCTCAATAATTTTACCTCGGTAGAACTGTAAATCAGTGCGGCCATTTCGGAGATCAGAATGGAGGCTCCTCAGAAGACTGGGAATGGATCCACCATAGGACCCGGCTGTACCACCCTTGACTATCTTCCCAAAGGGACTGAAACCAGAATATTATGGTAATGCACGCACATCTGTGTTTACGGCAGCATGACTCACAAGGCCCAAATTCTGGAACCAGCCTAGGTGTCCACCAACAGATGAACGGATTGCAGAATTATGGGACATAAACACATAAGTGGGATTCTACTCAGCCATAAATAACAACAAAAAACAGATCCTTTGCAGGAAATGGATATAGCGAGAAAATATTATGCTAAATGGGAAGAGTGCCTCATCAAAGAAAGAAGAGTCATGTGACACCTCCTATGTGGGAGCTAGGGAGAAACTGGGATACAAAAGGCCCCCAGCTGGGAGGAGAGACCCCCGTGGGGCGGTGGAGGGAGGGAGGGAGGTGAGGGGATCTAATAAAGAGAGCACCTCAATTGACAGGGGCACAGAGGCGAGGGTATCGATGCCAATCTCAATGTTGTGCACGGGGAAGGGGAGGGAGCAGGGGATGGAGAGCTCACCGTGCGCCGTGGGCAGATGCTCTGAGCTCCATCATGACCAATGACTACAGGGCAGTGATAAAACATCAAACACAAATAAGTAAATTAATAAAGCACCCTGCCTCTGCGTCTTGCAAGTGAAGGCTGGTGGCAGGTTGAGCAGCCCTCCCCATCTCTGCATTTGCGTGACCTCTTTGTCTTGTCTGGGCCGGTTTGCTTTGCGCTGGGTCTTGTGCTTTATGAAGTAGAACTTGTGCAAAAAATAGGGTCTTGAGGGAGCCTCTGTTTCAGGGTGCGGGGCTTAACAAGCAAGATGGAAGGTGAAGGCGTTGTTGAGCGTCTTCTTCGAGCTGGGCGCCATGCTGGGTATACTGTGTCCTGTGTCTTGGAAGTTTTCTAACATAGGTATTTCATTCTCCTTTTATAGTTGAGGGAAGGGAGATTTTATAAAAGACAATGAAGACCTGTGCTTCGGGTCCCGAAGGCAGGAAATGGCAACTCTAAATAACATCTGTTTGGAGGTATTTTTTGGCACTAGGGATAGAACCCAGGACATTCTATCTCTGAACTAGACCTCCACCTTTTTTGTTTTGTTTTGAAACAGGGTCTCACTAGGTTGCTGAGAGTCTAAGTTGTTGAAGCCAGCCTTGAACCTGCGATCCTCTTGTCTCTGCCTCCCAAGTCCTGGGATGACAGGCATGTGTCGCCGCGCTGAGCTGTCCCGATGACTTCTGTCCATCACACATCACCGTTTTCTGCCTTTCCCTTCTCTTCTCTCCTCTCCGTCCCTCCCTCCCTCTCCGTCTCCATCCCCCGCCTTCCTTCCTACCCGGTCTTCATTGAGTGCTGTCTGGTCTGCGGGGAAGAGAAGGAAGTTGATTACCACCGCAGTGACTAGCCAGATCAACATGTGGATGCCCTCGGACAGGTGTCTACACTTCCTGGGGTTGGGGTCTGAGCTAAGTGTCAGGCACCATATGCCAATCAAGAAGCATAAAAGAATCAGTTTGATGCGCGGGGAATGGATGGATTTAATGCCCGAAGATTTCCTAACAGTTCACGTCCTAAGCGGAAGCAGATGGTTGTGTCGAACCTGGCTTCTCCTTTCTGATTTCCCATGAGTCTTTGTTCCCCCGCGCTGGCTTCTGATCTGTGCATTGAAACAATTTTCTTCAACGGGCTCACGGAATAGTAATGAGTTTGTTGATTGATCTTTTTGATCACAAGAACAATACCACCTCTCTCTATAAATATTATTGAAATCAAAACATCCCATGGATTTGTTAAAGCAATAACCGCTCTGTTTTTTCCCATAGGAAGTTTTGGTTCTCAGAGAAATTTTCTAGAGACTGCCTGACCAAAATAGATAATTAAATTTAAAAAATAGGTCCACGGAATTCAAAAGCATAAAGAAAAGCAATAATTTAACCTTGTTGAACACCTGCTAATGGACTTAATTACACCTAGCCCCTGCAACAAACAGAGGTAGATACAAACAACACCCTTATTTGAGCAGGGCATGATACCGCCATGCCTGTAATTCCAGGACCTGGGAGGCTGAGACAGGAGAATAGCAAGTCCATTGCCAGCCTTAGCAATGTAGCAAGACCGTGCTTTAAAGCAAAATTAAAAGATCTGGGTGTAGTTCAGATGCAAAATGCTCCTGGGTTCAATCTCCAGTACCACAAACAACAACAGCAACAATTAATGATAATAATAAATCCCTCATTTAGCTGAAAAACAGATGAAAAGTTAGAAGTGGTCAATAATCTGCCAGCGCAGCTCAAAAGGAGAGACACCAAGTGTCACAGCCAAGTCTTTGGGGCCCCAGAAGCAATGTCCCCAACTAAGACTCACCGGGAATTTAGACTTTGAAAGGAGCGCAGGGGTACGTGGTGATATCACACATCGAAGGCTGGTGGTCGGTCGACCTTTCCTGACCAGCTAATTACTTAAATGACAGAAGCAATTCTTAGGCACTAAAATGCCCCCCGCTCTGCTGTTTAGACCGTCGTGTCTCCTCTCCGTGGTTCTCTGGGTTGCCCACGCTGCTGCCCCGTCACTCTGGAGAGTGGGAAAACGTCTCCCTTTGGTGTGTCTTCTGGTCCATTTTCTTCCTTTCCCCTCCCCAGGTATTGATGCTGAGAAGCTCTCTCAAACCTTCTGCCGCCCATCAGCATCTTCTATGTCCAGGAGAATCCGACTCAGTAAAAGCCCTGAAAGTAAGCCCCAATTTGTTGTTAGTGAGTATTCTTTCTTATTTTGGGGAAAATACCCCCAGCCTTTGAGGCGCTGGTATGATACTAGACGAAAGGGCAAAAAGCAAGGTTAAAAGACCTGAAGGTCGTTTCAAGGTGACTCTTAGTAACAGCAGGGCATGGCAGTGCATCTCTGTCATCCCGGTACTCAGGAGGGTGAGACGGGAGGATCACAGGTTTGTGATCAGACTCAGCAACTTAGCAAGACCCTTGACAACATAATGAGACCCTATTTCAATATAAGAAAAAATAAAGGCCGGCGTGGTAGCACACTCTTGTAATCCCAGTAGTAGGGAGGCTGAGACAGGAGGATTATAAGTTCATGACCAGCCTCGGCAAGTTAGTGAGGCCCTCCGCAACTTAGCGAGACTCTGTTTCAAAATTAAAAATAAAATAGGGCTGGGGGATGTAGCTCAGAGGTAGAGTACACCTGGGTTCAATCCCTAGTAAAATAAATAAATAAATAAATAAATAAATAAATAAATAAATAAATGCAAAAAAATGTAGCTCAAAGTTAAGTTAGAATGTCATGGGTTCAATTCCCCAGTATCAAAAGAAAAAAAAAGAAAAAAGTTGTCTAATTATACAATTTTTTTTCCATGTCCTGATTGCAGTTTAGTGAGACCTGTGCTAGCAGCTTCCACACACAGGACTTACTGACGCTGAGCTCCTCCTAGCTGGTCTCATCTACGTAGGTTGCAATAGGAAAACAGGAGCTCAGAGAGGAGGCAGGGGTGGGCTTTCTGGGGACACAGACATTGCTGCTGCTCTACACAGAGACAGATCCCCTCAGGCATAAGCCTGACTTCTTCGAGTATACAGCCCCCACAGGGAGTCCCTGGGAAGCTCCTGGTATGTCTTACCAGGGATAACTGTGCTAAAAATGAGGCTTCACCAGAGAGGCCCTGGCATTCCAGAAGCCAAGTGACTAAGGGGTAATTTGGTTAAAAAAAAAAGAGCAAGGTGTCTTTTTACTCCATCATTATCATCCATCAATACCATTGTCATCACACCACCATCATCATCATCGCCCATCAGCATTCTCACCATCACCACCATCGGTACAGTCATTATCATCACCATCAACATCATCACCATCATCACCACCATCAACATCATCACCGCCATCATGATCATCATCGCCACCATCATCAGCATCACCATGACCATCATCATCGCCATCAGCATCAGCATCACCATGATCATCAGCATCACCATCATCATCACTACCATCGTTACCACCATCATCACCTTTACCATAAGTAACATTGTCATCATCACCACCATCATCACCATCACCATCAATACCATCACCATCAGCATCAGTCACTACTGTCATCATCACCACCATCATGATCACCATCAACATTGCCATCATCAATAGCATCACCATCATCATCATCGCCACCATCATCATTATCACCATCACCACCATCACCATCAGTACAGTCATTATCATCACCATCAACATCATCGCCATCATCACCACCATCATGGTCATCATCGCCACCATCAGCAGGATCACCACAACCATCATCATCGCCATCAGCATCAGCATCACCATGATCATCAGCATCACCATCATCATCACTATCATCGTTACCACCATCATCACCTTTACCATAAGTAACATTGTCATCATCACCACCATCATCACCATCACCATCAATACCATCAACATCACCATCAGCATGAGTCACTACCGTCATCATCACCACCATCATGATCACCATCAACACTGCCATCATCAATAGCATCACCATCATCATCATCCCACCATCATCATTATCACCATCACCACCATCACCATCAGTACAGTCATTATAATCACCATCAACATCATCACCATCACCACCGCCATCATGATCATCATCGCCACCATCATCACCATCACCATCAATACCATCAGCATCAGCATCACCATCAGCATCAGTCACTACCGTCATCATCACCACCATCATGATCACCATCAACATTGCCATCATCAATAGCATCACCATCATCATCATCGCCACCATCATCATCATCACCAATGGTACAGTCATTATCATCACCATCAACATCATCACCATCACCACCGCCATCATGATCATCATCGCCATCATCATCACCATCAACATCATCGCCATCATCACCACCATCATGGTCATCATCACCACCATCATCATTATCACTATCACCACCATCACCATCGGTACAGTCATTATCATCACCATCAACATCATCACCATCATCATCACCATCAACATCATCGCCACCATCATCATTATCACCATCACCACCATCACCATCAGTACAGTCATTATCATCACCATCAACATCATCGCCATCATCACCACCATCATGGTCATCATCGCCACCATCAGCAGGATCACCACAACCATCATCATTGCCATCAGCATCAGCATCGCCATGATCATCAACATCACCATCATCATCACTATCATCGTTACCACCATCATCACCTTTACCATAAGTAACATTGTCATCATCACCACCATCATCACCATCACCATCAATACCATCAACATCACCATCAGCATGAGTCACTACCGTCATCATCACCACCATCATGATCACCATCAACAATGCCATCATCAATAGCATCACCATCATCATCATCCCACCATCATCATCATCACCTGTGCTTCTTTTTATGCTCCGGTGATGAAGTTGAGTCTGTACATCATGGACCACAAAGCCCAGGAACAGTCTCTATCTGGCTGTCCCTGTACTGACAACATTTGTGGGGCAGAGGGGAAAATGGGGGTTTGACCCAGGCACATTCTACCCTTGAGTATACCCCCAGCCATATTTTATTTTTTTTAATTATGAAACAGGCTCTCACTACCCTTCCAAGGCTGGCCTTGAACCTATGATGCTCGTATCTCAACGTATTGTGATTATAGGCATGTGCCACCAGGCCTGGCTACTGACATTTTATGATCTGACTCTGTAGCCTTTCTTAGCTAAGGCTCCATGGGACTATTTCTTAGAATTCACAGCATAACTGAA